>NC_056734.1:885554714-885592214 GCF_019279795.1 Protopterus annectens
GAAGGGCATGTCAGACACCTGCAAGATAACTAACATCCTGCCATTGCGAAATGTCTCCACAGGGATGAACATAATGGTGGGACACACGGTCTACAGTAGGGACATGTGTGAAACATCACCCTTATATAGTGCAACAACAGTGTATATACCAGTATTACAATGGCAGCTGCTACAGATCTACACTTTGGCATAATGGCATAAAATATTACTGTGGTCCACATTATTAGCTGGGACTAGGTTGTAACATGTGGTGTTCAGTGTATGGGACACTGCAAACTGACACACATGTGTAGGCCATACTTTGTCAAGCATTTGCAAAAAGGCTGAAGGTGGGGAGGGTGTGTCAGCTTGACATACCAGATCACTGCAGCAGAGATCCTACAGATGCTAAGAATGACTGTATCTGCACACAGTCAGGTTCAGGAACTGTGGCAGATGTAACCCTACCCCCACAGCAATAGTGACAGCAGTGTGTGAACACCAAGGGATGTGCACATGAGTAGACCTTGCAATCATGCATAGTTGGGGGACATGTGTAGGGCAGACTGAACATACACTGGCAAATGCAGATGGCCCATGCTAGTATACCCCTGCCAGTAATAGTGACTGTTGTAGTACACATAACAATAGGTGCAACAAATCATCATGATAAGGGCGTGCACACATATGCACACACGGAGTGTATGCATCTCAGTCAGCATCCACACACCTAATACATTTTTTAGACACTGCATGTGAATGTACAGGACATATGTCATATCATGCTCATGTACTGTTAATATATGCAGTGATGTGGTCCCATGGCAGATCAAGGAAGAGTGCATCATATCAATAAGGGTGTGTGCACTCCCCATAGCCATGGTATGGTCTGATGGTTGTCAGTGTAATAGCATTGGATTGGTCATATATGCTCCACTGATGTTGAGATCTGTAAACCAGACATCAGGCATTCACAAATGACATCTGTCCACGTATCATCCCAGGTATGTGTCGCTGAAAAACATAGGGGCTGTGAACATTAGAGCAGACATAACTGACACAGTACTATACATTCAGAAATGGGTCATACACCTGTGAGGTTTGGTGCATAGTACATGGCAGGGTGCAGAACAGGTGCACAGCAATACTGTGTACATGGGTGCAGTGTTATCCAGTGGAAGTGGCATCACCTACTAACACAGCCCATGCATCACACACATGTATACTGTTGCTAGCATGGATTGACTATAGTTGCACTGCATGCTGAGTACCATATGTTATGCATGTTGACAAATGGATAATGGAAAGTCTGTGTGTACTATCTTTGTGCAACCTCACCTGTATATGTGTGTGTGTGTGTGTGTGTGTGTGTGTGTGTGTGTGTGTGTGTGTGTGTGTGTGTGTGTGTGTGTGTGTGTGTGTGTGAAGGTGAGGGGATATTTTGTCTGTAAGTGCAATCTGGTAGAGTGGAGGGGGAGTTGTTGCATGTAGGATGTGTGTGTGTGCATGTGTGTGTGTTTGTGTGGGTGTCCATGTATGCACATGTGATTGTGGGGTTGTTTATATGGCAGTACTTCCCCTTGGGATCGTGAAGTACATGGACATGGACTGACACATGAGACACCAGGAATACTTGTGTGATATGTAATCACAGCACAGCTGATAGTATAATAAGGTATGTAGCATGGAACATGCATTGGGAGGGAAAGTAGACACCAGGTATACCCTTAATATTGCAATCAGCATAGAGGTGAATGACAACCTATGTATGCAGCACTACAGATGCATTGGGGAATTACTAGACACCACCAGTGAGTGTATCCATATATTACAGTTTTCACATGATTGAGCAACAGTTCTGGCATGTACTGAGCAATACTTACACATGACACTCCAGTGCGTGACATTATGGAGTGAACATAGTAGCCCCTCACATATAGGGGCCATGATCACAATGTCCAGACATACACAGGGTGAACACTGAATGCCAGCAGTGAAGCCATGTAAAACCTACTCCACTCAGGTCAAGGAGGTAATGGAGTAACAGGTCTTGTGTTGTGATCACTCGTCTAGGCATTTAGAGGAATGATACATTAATGAGTGGTATTAATGAGTGTATGTTACCAAGTGTGATGCAGGATGGGGAACTTATGTGAATAAACATGGGACTATCTTTAAAATCATGGACAGGTCAGTACTGAGGTGGAATGTGTGTGTGTGTTGTTATGCACTGCTGTACAGGTCTTAAAGTGCATTCCCTCTCCCCCCCCCACAGGTGGTGAGGTGGGTCAGGGTCCCTCCTGCATGCAATCTGATGTTGGTGTCCATGCAAACACGGCAGATGATGATAGTACTGTTGAGGCACAGGCAAGGTTGTCAGGCACTGAAACTGCACCATCGTCTGACATCCCCCTCTTAGACACCCCAACCCCACACACAGTTACATTGCCTATGTATACCCCATCACCAGTGGCCATAGCAGGGGGACAGATGGCAGTTGGTGGCAGTGCACAGGAGAGTGTGTTATCTATGTCTACTGTGTCTGGTCACAGCAGGCATAGTCAGATGTCAGGCAGGACACCACATAGGCAGATGTACTGGGGTGCTCATGGTAGGGCCGCTGGTCATCATGCCCTTGGCAGAAGCGCCACAACTGGTACCACCAGGTGCATGTTTCAGACCGTCATGGAGGCGCAGTCATGTATGGAACTATACAGCAGACAGGGCCTGAGGCTGCAGAGGGCTGCTCTCACAACTGCAAGCAACAACTTCAATGAACTGTCTGGTGCCCTCTTTGATTATATCGAGGTCCTGGATAGATGGTTGGATGAGATGGTGGGCCTCATCTACCGTGGTTTGTTCATCCTTGAACATGTGGTGGGAGTGCGGTGACGGCTGCGTGGATGTAGGCCAGTAACACCAACAGCTGGTGTTCAACATGGATGTGCTAGGACATCAAGGTGCTCCCATAGTGGCAGTACCAAACCCAGCACTGCAGGGGGCGCTGTCCAAACCACACCACAGCAGGCCACGTGCATGTGGCCATGGCCAGTCCCAGTAGGGACCTGGTTCCAGCGGACATCTGTCATTATCAGGGGAGAGTAGCACATCGAGTCCTGTACCTGGACATGCCCATGGAACCCCTGGCAGGCATAGTCCACGTGTCCAAGGCCGGATGTGGTGAACTGCACACCCTGATAGATATGGTCTGCAGCTGTCCACAAACACCTGTATAGGGCAGCCGCATGCCTGAACTGTATGCATGCATACTCACACACTATACAAACACACCTAGGGCAACCCAATACCTGCACACACCACATTACCATGCCCATTTCAACTAATTACACCCCTCACCCACACACATGGTATCAAATGTATGGCCCACACTTAGTCTATGGCAAACCAACAACACACCCTGTGCATATGGAGATACCTGTGCCACATCCCTGCCATCCATATCCTCGATGCAGGGACAGGCTAATATGGTTCTGATGCACATGGTGACTGTACTACAGTGTGCCAATGTATAGCAGTGTAACATGTTGTGAGGAGCAATGTTTAATGCATACATGTCAAGTAGTGTAGCTGTCCAGCAATGATGCATTATAGATGTTAGTAACACTGGGTGATTGTGGTCTCCATAATCTTATCCATTTGTGTCATAGATGTACATGTGTCAGCAGGAGGATGGTCTGCAGTCTTATTCCACAAGGGGCATGGCACTGTGGTGGCACCATGGCTGTGACATATCTGGGGTACAGTTGCACACATGTCACAGGTTTATATAACAGTTATTGCCTGTGCCACATGGACAGGTGACCCGCTGGGACATGTATAGTCAGCAACCTGATGTAGACCCACCCACATGCATGCACACTCTTACTTGGCAACACTGGAACTAAACCCCTAACTAGGTATGTAGTGCTACTGAAGTGTGTAGCTTTTATTGCACACACCACACAGCGTGAAGGTTGAGTTGTGTTCCAGGTTACATGTTACATGCAGAACATCCCCAGACATGTAAAGTATGGTAATGGGGGATATAATGGTTGTATAAGGACAATACATAGTGTGCCATACCATCATATACACATTAACAGACACATAACAGGCAGACACACATCTGAGAGACCTGGGTCTATTGGTGCTAACTAACTTATCAGTGTGTCCAATGTGTTACAGGTAGGCTGCACACAGCACATGCATAACTGGGCGAAATTGTGGTATCAGCTACCTGTATGGTTGAGGGTGACAGTGGTCACCATACAGTGAAACATGGGACATATACTGGGTGTACCATGGTGTAATGGCAGTGTACACAGCACCCACATCCCACAGTGGATATTGTACTCACTGGAACACATTATGACACTCTGACATACCCACCATATCACATTGCCCACGACTGCGATACAACCCATTGTATATCCCAAAAGTGGTACTACAGGGATATGCATCTAATGTACATGCTACAGGCATAGTAGGGTGTTGCATTGTCATGTCTCACCTATGGGCAGCAACAACACTATCCATACTAATGTCTGGCAATGCATATTGTAATAGGTGTTTGTGGCCTCGGAATGCTGTACCCTACAGATATACAGACATGCACACATACACACACTTGCCAGAACTCATTGGGTATGCCATGCCTATCGACCCATTTGTACAACATGCTGTGCTGGTACTGCAAGGCTCATGTAGCCAATAGGGAGAGGAGTGTAACAGAGTACATGTAATGTCCAATATAGCAGCAACCACATCTTTCTGTGGCGATGGGTGTTGTGGTGGTTGTGAAGGCCCTCATGGTATTCCCAACTACAAGTGTACTAACACACATACACTGCTATCCTCAGTAATGCACATGTACACATGTGTCACTACTGAAGTGCATCACTGCAGGTGGTCATAGGTGTGTACATGGCTATTGTTCATGGAGAGATGGGTTGTGTAGGGTATGTGTGTACAGTGGTATCATGCCATCTGCCATATGCCAGTAGGCAATCTATCGACAGACACCACTGTGTTGACCCTCAGGGTGAGAGTGACATGCATCAGCCAATCCTCTGGGTGCCTCCTGTGAATGGCCATCAAGGTGATCCAGTTGACATGTATGCAACATGTCTTACAACACATAGTTAGTGTCTGTGATGGAGACCTGTACCCAAGCATGTTCTATTGACTGTGGTAGTGTAATGGAGGTACCCAGGGCATGTGGTGCGTACAAGGTGTTGTCTCCTATATGTGCCAGTTAAAACACAGCTGGCCAGACATGTCAGTGTCAGTCAAGCTTAGGTTGCCTGTATGTATCCAAGCTGGATACCTGTCATCTGCACATCTGTACAGGAAATGACAGACATCAGCTTTGCAAGTAGCTATGCAGTAGGATGAATGTTTTGACAGACAGACGTTTGACAGCAATATGCATGCCATTACTACATGTTGGAAGCACTCACTGACATGTGCTGTACAGACGGTAGTCTACAGTTACATTCCACATGTCAGGTCACTATCCAGTAGGGGATATATACTGTGATACAGCTCACACACCAGGAACACGACAGTGAGGCCTCAGAGTCCAGCTATGCCTGCAAGTGTGCTTGTTGTCAGTACTACATTTAGCACTCTACTCTTGCCTGGGTAAGCACTGTCAGCAGTAATACCGCCATAATACACTGCATGCCAGTGTGCCAGCACTTAACCTGGGTTCCTACCCTGGTATGTAACACATTCACACTGATAACAGTGCAGTAGTCATTTTCTTGTGTGTCCCACACATGACACTCACACCTCTTGCTACTGTAATGACAGCATTACATACACTTATTACAGATGTCATTACCCTGCTATGTTAACAGACTGGGATGTGAGCACTGGTTACCAGGGCTGATCCATGCTTAGCAGTTGCCAGCATTGCTGCAATTTAACAGCTAAGCAGATTTGTACACTGGTAAGCGAAGCCTACATGGTGTAAGCACCCGTATGTTTAACCGTAGCTTAGCACTGCTTAGCTTCATGCAAACCCATGCAAACGTGCTTAAAGCTACTCAAAACTGCCTTAATCCTTCTGTATCTGACAGCCTTTGTTCTGCCCAGCAATAAAATACTTAGCCCTTGCAGGTCTTGAACACAGCACTCTGTAGACAATAATCACAACAGTTAACCACTATGCCATGACAGCTGTGAGGACAGTTGTTGTTTTTCCAATATATCTGTCACTACACATATTGAATAGTATTGAACAATTGCTATGACTTCCACAACTGTGTAGTACTTGTTAGTGATATTACTGTTGCATCACATATGTTGTTATATCTAAATATACACATATCAGCTACAAATGGTGAGATACATCTGGGAAGGTATACACAACCGTGATGTTAACACATGACAGGAATATGGATATATACATATGCATATGTTGATATATGTCTACATGTGCATGCACATATATATATATACATACATATATATGTCTATACATCTGTATAGTGCATCCTATATATGTCCCTTTGTAGTTCTCTTTGTATATACATATATATATATATATATATATATATATATATATATATATATATGTGTGTGTGTGTGTGTGTGTATGCACAACCTATGTGTACAGATATACCTATTTATGTTAATATATATGCAGATATCTATAACTATATGTGCAAACATATCTAATCAGATTATACCTATTTATGTTGATATATATGTAGATATCCATAACTATAAGTGCATATGTATCTATATCTCTGTATATACGTAGACATATATTGCTGTGTATATGTATACATTTGAGTGTTTATATGTATATATATATATATATATATATATATATATATATATATATATATATATATATATATATATATCCATATATGTATGTAGATATGTATATGTGTGTATATATATATATATCTATCTATCTATCTATATATATATATATATATATATATATATATATATATATATATGTTTACCATATGTCCATAACATGGAGTGGAGTCCTACGTCAGCACCAATAGTCCCATCTTCTTAGTCCATGGGGATGTCATGTATGTATTGCAGGTATATATGTAGACTGTTGCTACTGTAACAGGGGTTCTCTTAACAGACATGTTATGTGTGGGAGGTCACATATGCTTTTGACATATGCACCATTGTCTACTGACAGACATCCTAAGGACATCATAGTACCATACCACTGCTAGCACAGTAATGATCCTGTGGACTATAGCAGAGATATGACCAATATATGTGGACAGTCTGGCACACTGTGGTCAGTCCAGAGGTGTACACAAATCCCCTTCATGTGGGACATGTGGACCATACCTCACAATGTGGATGTTAATAGCCATGTACATGGGTATATCATGTAAACACTGGACTACATATGCCCACACAGTTTATGCATTCACACACGCAAGTCTGTCCTGACACATAATAACTGGTGGTGCAGAGGTCACATGGCCATACACTACAGTAGTTAGTGACATACATCTGTACAGAATCTCACTGCTTTGTCAGAAATACACAACAATTATGGTGGCCTGGCAGCAGTATGTCTTGCAAATAACTGGACATAACAGCACACTGGGTAATTACACTGGGCTGCTAGGCATGTAAAAATCACTGTGCAAACTACAGACAGACTACCACAACACTGGACTACATTTTTTATGGGGGAATACACATCTACCTGCAATTATAACAGGCTCTACAAGCATGTCACAGCACAGAGTAACAGACACCAGTGAGAAAGTTCATACCCACAACCAGTGTGAACACAGCCACAGTCACATATGGTATGCAAGCTTAATATGACACTATATGGACTGTCTGATAAACACCATCTTCATATGTGCTACTCACACACTAACCCTACATACACTGGGTCATGACACAGTGTGGTCCGATACCTGTCTGTGGTATGGGACAAGTGTGTGCCTGGCCCTACAGACCTGTGAGCCAATAGGGTACCATACACTGGAGCAGCATGTAATATCAGACAGAACAGGACCAAAAACAATGGCATTTACCACAGTCTGTGCACAGCCCAAGGCATGCATGCACAATACACATACTGTTGACCATCACCGTAAGTACACAGACCCCAGTACTGTACACACAACCACAAAATGCTCAAGTTATGTCCTCAGAAACAACCCTACTTCGCATAAAATGTCTAGCATGTTTGATATCTGACTGGCTCATCAGGTATGATGTCAATAAATAATGGCGTACAGTACATATGCACCTCTTAATACATGACATCTGTACAAAGGTTGACAGACTTGCGGCTGGAGCTACAAACACTGGCCCAATATTGGCATGTTGCTGTGATAACCTCATACATTTACGGTCATACCAGGGTTTGTTGTGACATATGTCCTATGAGGGGTATGAAGTCAGTAACTCTCATGGCTGTCACCATGTACTGACTGCAATCCTCACACTATGCTTCTGCAATTCTCAGATAGGTGTTCTGTGAGTAACACAAAAAACAAAAGGCTCCACACACTGCCCAGTCTGCATATAACCCTAAAGATGGGAGTTTCCTCAAACACACAGCACTGTCATGACAGGTATAAAATCATGTAGACCAGCCATATCCACACATACCCTGTTAAACCGTCATTACTCCAAATGCAGAAAAGCAACACTTGCACTCTGTAGTCATGTCTGGCACATCCCCCACCTGTCTGTTGGCCTGTTTCCACAGTGTATGTTGTTAGAGGTAAATCCCAATACCATCTGTGATGCTGTTTGCCAAACAACAAATGTAGGTCCTGCTCACAGTGAATGAAAAGGCCCAATACCAACATGATGTTTCTAGATATTGGAGTGTGTTTCCATGAAACTGGCTATGGGAATGTTACCACAGCTTTTCCACAGGCAATCACCTGCATTGGCCATCAACTGATCATGAGCATCACTTACAAAACACAAGCTGATGCCTAAGCAAAGCTGATGTACTTCTCCACATCCATCAGAGAGGGAGTAAGAGAGAGAGACAGAGACAAAGTAAGTCAGGGAGGGGGTGGGAGAGTAAAACCTAAGCATGTTTGTGTCACATACTGACCAGTACAAGGCTTCAAACCCCTGATTGACTATCAGCATTTCTATCACATGTCTATGCAGTTATTGCATGCGCCACATAGCTTACATGGTGGGGAGTTGTCCAAAGATATATCTGATGGTGAGTGACATCTGCAACAGTGATACAGTAGCGATAAGGTAGGTGTAGTACATGTGCCTGTCCACATGAACAGGTGTTAACATCAACACAGCCACACTGTCCCAGGGACTCACACACATTGACACACTTGGCAGGGTGAGGAATAGACTTCCTAACTAGCCAGTTTTCCACAATACAGTAATGCGCAGGTATCATATGCACCACAGGGGTAGCCAGGTGTTATATGGGCAAAGGGTATGTGATGGTGTCTGACATAAGACAGCATGCTTCAGTAGGTCAATGGAAGTTGTAGCGAGTGTGAATGTGGTCAAAAACATCATACTCCACACACACACAGACACAGGGTGCCAGTACTGACATGCAAGGGTGCATTGCTTCACGGGTGTGTAGCAGTTGACTGTGCCAGAAGGCTATACAAGGCTAGGTGGAGCATATACCTTGCCATCAGGCCACATGACAATGGCCTGCAGTGTAGCTCAGGGGTGTAGTGTCTGGATTGGCCCATCCATGTGGGTATTGTATTCACCATCCAGTCACCTGGGTTACTATTGTGTGTGGCCAGTGCTGTGCAATGCTTGCCCTGTACGTGTTCTATAGTCCATGACATGGACAGTGCCTGGGATGTGCACACATCCCACATACAGTGACATGTGGAACTGTACCTGGGGTGTCTGGCCCATGTTGTGTACACATATTGTTATCATCAGATGTGCCAGTCCTGGACTCATGTGGTGGGAACTGGTAATGGACACCAGGTTGACCCTGCACCTACATTGGTAGCATGATACAGGTATTCCCTGGTGTCAGTGACATCTGTCCATACAGGGCATGTGTTTAAGGCATGGTATGTCCTTTGTGGGTCACATTTGATGGCACCACAGTTGGTGCAGGTGTCCAGTGGGGCACATAGAGAAGGCGCACCATCTGCAATTATGCGCATATTGTAGTGATGGGACAGGGTAGCATGCCCTCTGTAGTCCAATGCAATCACACCATGGTTACTATATGTGGCCAATATGCAGGGTACTACCAACATAGCGGTTGTTGCCTAGGCAAATGTGTGTTTGTGTATGAGACATGCATTGAAAGTGTTCTCTGGGTAATACAAGGGTTGCTTAATTTCTTCGTCAGGCTTTGATGTCACATGTAGGGGTACAGATTGGCACCCCAGCCTCTTGGTTATTTGACATCTGTTATCCTTGTAAGGTGGACATTGTGACATATAATAGGCCTCCCATATAAGAAATTTGACAAACTCACTCCAAATTAGTCCAGTTGTTACACACTCACACAGGATATGAATGAGAAACACAGACAGAGCTTCACAGTTACCATGTCTGGGAATAGAACTCTTACCAACCTAGTTTATCACACTACAGCATTATGCAGTTGTAGGATGTGCCACAGAGATTACGGGACTAATCCTTCCCCAAAGGTGTATTTCACTGGGAATGACATCAGCAGGCTTGCCAAAGAAGGGCAATGGAGGTCGTAGTGATTGTGAACGGCCTCAAAAGCATTGCTCCCTACACAGGCAAACAAGCACCCACACTTGCCATATCTGAGAATAGAACCCCCTTCCAAGCTACTATAACACACTACAGCATTACACTGTTGTAGGACACACCACAGGGGTTACTAGGCTATGCTTTTCCCAAAGGTGTATTTCAAAGTGAATGACATCAGCAGGCTTGCCAAAGTAGGGCATTTGAAATGTAGTGGGTGTGACTAGTCTAAAAAGCATTGCTCCTTACACAGTCAAGAACACACACAGTTATGATGTTTGGGATTGAAACTCCTACCTAACTAGTTTATCACACTACAGCATTACACGGTTATAGGATGCAACACAGATATTACTAGGCTAGGTATATATGAACATCAATATGACATCCAGAGGCAGATAAATACTAATGCACTCTATAAGCACACTTTAGAGTGTCAGTCTGCCTTTTTTATGTTTTATGTTCTGGAATCCGTAGAAAAAGGCTGTAGGGGGGGAAACTGGCAGGCTGTATTGGCACATAGAGAGACACGCTGGCAAATTTTACTTGTTTCAAACAAAGCACCTGGCCTAAATGATCTCATTTCAATTATGCCTTACCTAAAGCTTAGAGCAGAAATATTGTGATTGCTTATAAGGTAGTCTCAAATGTATTTTAAGTTATTCAATAAACTAATACAGTTTAAGTATGGTATTTGTTTATACAACATATCACAATACAAATAAACCATGGTTTAATATGATTTATTTAATATTATGTGATTAAATAATAAATGCTCCAAATATTTTATTTAGTAGAATGAGTTTTTTAAAAATGGTATATATATAAAAAATTTTTTATTATGCAATATTCATTGTATTTGGTGTTCTTTTTAAAAACTTTTTTATGTTGTGAAACATGCCTTTTATTATTGTATTGATATTTCTCAAGAAATATATTTTTAAGACTTAACAAGGAATCAATTAACATATTAATTAATTACATTAATTTATTTAAGACTATATAAGAATCAAGGAAATGTATTGCTCTTGTGATTGCATTCTGAAGAAGTTGCATGGGCAACGAAAACGTTATTTTATTTGTGAGACGTTAAAATAAACAGTTCTTTGTGCTTTCTACTGGCCTTGGATTCGTTGTGCCTTATAGTAATTTGGCGTACCTCTTGTGGTCTCTTCCCACTTGTTGTATTTGTTGCAGTGGTTTGTTTGTTTTGCTGTTCATTTTGGGTATTTACTATAACACACTACAGCATTACACTGTTGTAGGACACACCACAGGGGTTACTAGGCTATGCTTTTCCCAAAGGTGTATTTCAAAGTGAATGACATCAGCAGGCTTGCCAAAGTAGGGCATTTGAAATGTAGTGGGTGTGACTAGTCTAAAAAGCATTGCTCCTTACACAGTCAAGAACACACACAGTTATGATGTTTGGGATTGAAACTCCTACCTAACTAGTTTATCACACTACAGCATTACACGGTTATAGGATGCAACACAGATATTACTAGGCTACTTTTTCTCCAAAGGTGTGTTTCAAAGTGAATGACATCAGCAGGCTTGTCAAAGTAGGACATTTGAATTGTAGTGGGTGTAACTAGTCTAAAAAGCATTGCTCTCTACAAAGACAGACACACACACACAATTGCCATGTCTGGGATTATAACTCCTTACTAGCTAGTATATCACACTACAGCATTACGCAGTTATAGGATGCACCACAGAGATCACTGGAATGTTCCTTCCTCAAATGTGTATTTCAAAGTGAATGACATCAGCAAGCTTGCCATAGGAGAGCTATGGGGAGGATAGTGTGTGTGCATGGGCCATAGCCCATTCATCTAGAGGTAGACACACCACACTCAGGCTCACACATGTTTATATTCTGCAGGTACGTGTATACAACTGCTAGATGACTACTGCCTTGTAGTCATGTTGCACAGTTAGCACTAGCACTGCAGAGTCTATAATGGTGAGGGATACCAGTGGCTAATTTCTACGGTGAGTGACATTTACACATCATGTGGTTGGAGCCATTTGGCTGCGTGCTGGGCAGGACAGGCCTCATGATGGAAGCATCTTTATCACTGTCTCTCTCTTCCACACATGTATGTATGTATATGTACTTTTGGCATATTATAGTGCGTTGTCCTTGGATATATGTGTGTATTTCTATTCAATGTGTGTGCAAAGCATGACTGATGCATACTGAGGAGTGTATGCACTAGCATCTGCAACTGTCAAATATGTATGGTCCACTGTTGTTGCCAGACATGGGCTTCATTTAAGTGTGTGAGTCTGTCCAGTATGACCTTTCAGTATGTTGTTGTCTAACATTGCCTTCATTTCTCTAAGTGTGGGAGCATGCCCATTATGCCCTTCTGTATTAAATGTGTGGATCCATTCTAGGTAGATTGTGCTCTAGTGCAGACTTTTGTGTTCTACACCTACAGCTAGCAAACTGTTTCTTCAGGATATCTGTAGGTCAGTTGGCAATATGGGGTCAAACTTGACAAGGGATAGTGGGTACTGTAGGTAATTGTGTCTGTGCTGCTTCTGCTACATGGTATTGATGTTAGCACAGATATTCAGACATGTGTATTTTTATACTCTGTGATGTTTTATGTCCTCAAGTACTGTCAGGTAGACATTTTTGATCACAGTGATGTCCTGGGGAAAACAGAGTGAATGCAGCTGTGTCCAGTATTGTGATCAAACACCCACATATTCCTCCAAACTGATGCCATTCTGAAGGGGGAGCTGCAGACACTTGCTGCTGGGTCTGTGTAACCAGTTCAGCACCTTGGTACAGTGGTGGCAGAGGACCCCATACATGTACATCCATTGGCGTGACAGTATGGCCTTATCTTGCTGTGGCAATACCTCACAGCTGTACAGATTCACACAGGTTACCCAGAGGCAGGGGTCATAAGTCAGGACATTACCCCTATTGTGGTGTATGGCCAGGTTTGTAGCCACCCATTCTTGTGTTTGCAGCCAGGAATAGTATGTGCACATGGCTGTGTTTCTGACTTCACACATTCGATACTGCCCATGCTTCCACCTCCCCTCCATTGTTCTATCCTCCTTATATATTATGCAAATATTCTCTGATACTTTCCCTTTAGTTATCACCTCATCAGATCAGTGTATTGGTGTTGGTCCACAGTTCATGCAGTGGGACATGATGAACATGTTATTGTGGTTTGTCCACATGGCCTTGCATATGGGTTCTGTGGACTGTGTTACGTTGTTATTTGGGAGTCCATGACATAATATACATTGGCAGTGCAGGTGAGATGCAGGCCTTTGGCAGAAAACTGTAGGCCATTTTGTAGTGATGCAGGCCAGCTGTAGCAGGCCATTGCATTCTGTCAGTCCTACAGTACCAGACTGCCGTACAGTATATTCCCCTGGGGTGACAGGGCAGGTGAGCTAGGTTTTCATGCCAATACTTTCTATCAGTATTGATCAGGTGGTGTGGATGCTGGCAAGGTGCTGCTTACAGCTAGGGACACACCTGCATGGGACACCTGCACTGCATGCTGCATTCTTTCACTATTGCCATACACAGGTGGAGGTCATATTGTACCCATTCCCAACAGCAGGGATAAGACCAGTGAGGTACCTGAGAATGGTTGTTGGGTGAGCTGGGTGCATGTGTGCTACAGACACTATTTGCATCTGACTCAAAGATATGCATGTGACATTCCAGTTATGCTGGCTTGTGCTGGGACATCAGCTGTTTCTCAATACATCATTCATATGACCTTTGTGATCTGTGAGAATTTGGCCAGACGACATCGGTATTCCCTACTACAAGGCCAGATAATGTGATGCAAACCTGTATGTACAATCCCAAAGGTGTGTCCATTTCACGGTTACACATTATACACTGTCTGTCTGGGTACCTTCCCCCGTGTACTGCTTGTATATCTGGCCCAACAGTCATGCTATGTCCATCTTTTAGATGGTGACACATATTACCTCCATACATTTAGAGTGGCTTACTGCTAGAATGTGTTATACTGGGGAGCATTGTGTTTGGCACTGCAGTTGTGAGGACTTGGCCATGTCATTGGCAGTATTGGGCAATGGCCACTAGGTCAAACCTCACCATGCATACATACTGACCACTCTCACACAATATGTAACACACACCAACCTAACACATGCATACCTGCATATTGTACAAATGCTACAATCTATGCTGCTACCTTGGCCGTCTCAAGTCATCTGTGCTCTATTGGTATTATACCTACACATACATTTTACTACATTTCTACATCAGATTGGAGGGCACACCTGACTGTTTCTATATTTCTACATAGGATGGAGGGCACACCTGACTGTTTCTACATTTCTACATAGGATGGGGGGGGCACACCTGACTGTTTCTACATTTCTACATAGGCTTGAGGGTGGGCACACCTGACTGTTTCTACAATTCTACATAGGATTGTGGGGGCACACTTGACTGTTTCTACATTTCTACATAGGATTGTGGGGCACACCTGACTGTTGCAATGTGTCTACATTGGATTAGGGGGTATACAAGACTGTTACTACATTTCTACATCCGATTGGGGAGCCACACCTGACTACTACTTCATTTCTACTTAGGATTGGTGGGCACACCAGACACTTGTACACATTTGCTATGACTGTACTGGTATGTTAGGTACTCCATTTCATTCTGTATTCTAACCTAGCATGCTGACTAGAGGCATACCAGTGTACTACAGGTCTTAGGTTTGATTGACCTACATAGTTTCTGACTTCTTACCCTTCAGAACTAACATCCCACTGCCTGACCTGATGTAGTCTGTCTGTGTAGGCCGGGGGGGGGGAGGTTACCCATAGCCATCATTCAGAGGCCTTAGCAGAGCCTTTGTTTGTGTTTGTCTACACCTGTCCTGCTGGCTGAGACTGTTGTTGGGTATGTGAACCTCCCTGACTGGCATTGTGTGTGTCATATGGACACACATGTGGCCCAGCACATTTCCTGCGGTGGGTTTTGTCACCATGTATAGTACTGGCTATTATGGTGACACCGGTATTTCTAACAGATCTCATGCTGCCACTATAGGTGTCTACTATCTGCTGGCATCCCATTTGGCCACCCGGTTCCTTTGCATGCTCACATCCATACCATAGATACAAGTAAATACACTACTCCATTTGGCAATTGGTAAGAAGAGTAACTTACCTTGTGGGTGTGCCAGTACTGAGGATGGTGCTGGAGGGCTGCCTATGTTGGATGCACATAGTACACTCCCTATACATGTTTGAGCACAGGTAGTATCATGTTTGGCATCCCTTTTACTGTATATGCGAGTCAATGAGAGTTGTCATTCCCTGGGTCTCTACTGTGTCAGTGTATGTGCTATGTGTTGTCTCTTTGCCAAGGCCAGGGCATACTGGGCACACCTCCTTCTGCCTACTGGGGCAGGCTCAGATTGTTCCTCCTCCGACTCACTATGTGCCTGTGCAGGCCTTGGTAATGGTGTTGGGCTGTATAGCCCTGCCCTGTGCTGTTCATGCTGCAGCTGTTTCTACAGGATCATATTGTGTAATATGGCACATACAATGACAATTTGAGTACATATAGCTGGTGAGTACTGCAATGCTTCACCGGATGTGTCCAGGCAAGGGCACTGTGACTTGAGCATCCAAAACACATGCTCTATTATGATTCTGGTCTGTGCGTGTGCCTCATTACGGAGTTCTTGTTTGGGTGTGTATGCATTTCTGATGGGTGTCATCAGCCATGGCTCCAGTGCATAACCAGCATCCCCCACTAGGTGACCATAAGGGATTCCCCCACTGGCAAATCATCTAGTATAGCTGCATCAGATGCCAGATGTGGGAATCATGATAGCTTCCAGGGGCAGCCAGCACACACATTCATTATAATGCACTGGGCATTGCACATGACCTGGCAGTTGATGGAGGGGAAGCCCTTGCAATTCATGTAGACCCTACATCACCCTACCCTCACCGGGTGGTGCTTTGATGCATATGTGCACATAGTCTATAGCACCCACTACCTCAGGGTATTCTGCTGTTTGGTGGAAGAGATGCATATTGCTGACCAACACCTCACAGCTGTTGGGGAAATATACATGCTTGCTGGCATGTGCTGACATGGCATCCAGGAACTGATGGAGTACCCTGGATGCCGATGCATGTGAGATCCCCATGATATCCCCAGATGGCCTTTGGAAAGTACCTGTGGCTAGTATTCTTAGGCCTACACATACCTTGGTATCCACTGGGATGGGTTCCCCTCTGTTAGTTCTGTGTGTCATGCATGGCCGGCAGAGCTCAACAATTTGCTGTAGGAGGTCCCTGTCCACCCTATAGCACTCCACTATCTCCAGCTCATGTAGCCCTTGGTCAGTTATCTTGGGTCTGTACACTTGTCTCTGTCTCCTCACTGTTGGTTGGTCGACAGCATTCTCATCCTCACCATCCTCAGCCTCTTCCACATGTTGATGTATGATAGCTGCTGCAGCCCCTATCATTTTGTTGTTTCCGTTTGTTAAAATTTTCCTGCTGGTATAGACTGGTAGTGTAGATTATGTGGGAAAAACAAGAGGGAAGGGTATTTGCATAGTTTATAGTAGTGTTCTGGGCTGGGCTAGGCTGCTGCCTGTGTAATTGGCTGATTCTGATACATTTCACCTGCCAGCTATGCTAGTTCTCTTAGATTACCTTCCTACTGCTGTTTTCCCTTCCCGTTGCCTTCCTGTTTAAGCCCGGTGGCATGACATGCAAACACAGTGCTCAAATGTGCACAGAGCTGCTATTTCTTGGTTTACCTTTTTTTCCCCTTTAAAACCCGATGCATGGTGCTCACACCCACTTAGGTAATGTAAAGAGAGCAAGGCAGCCTCAGACACACCCCCTTGTTTAGCTCTGCTAAGCTAAGGGAAACCTGAGCCACATGGCTTCAATCTGCTTACAGTATGCCTGAGACACCCCCCTATGATATCAGCTAACTCCTAGGCTTGCACCAAGCTATTCCTGCACTTACACTGTTAGGTGCTGACTAGCATTAAGGGAAAATCTGGAATTCAGTATATTTCCCCTCATTTGCATAGGATTGCCTGCTGATGCATAGTTACAGGTCCTACACTGAGCCTCCCCCCTTAGCAACCACTATTCACTGGCCATGTTGTCTTCTGCCTGCCATTGAATATAATGGCAAAATAGTGATTTTGGTTAGCATGCTTATTTCAGGTTATTTTTTTTTTTTAATTTTTTGCCTGATCCGATTTGTGCACCACTGCCCTACACTTAAACAGCTGAAATCATCTAAAAAAAGTTTTGTTTTAACTATTTTCCATGCCAATGGCCATATATTTGGCCATTGGCATGCTTTACATGTTATATGCACCATTTATTTGGAACTGTCATGGCTCCGTTTTGTATTTTGCAGAAATGTACTCGGTTACTAACCAAGTACATTTCTGCAGATTACACTAGTCCTGTACAGCCGGCTGCTAGCTTCCTGTTTCACAAATTCACCTCATTTGCATGGTTTTCACCTGCAAATGAAGTAATTTGCACACTGGAGCTGCGTCCGTGCTGGAATAATGCAGAAGCACTCGTACACGTCCATGCAGCTTATTCCTGGATTGCACGGTGGACATATTGCCTATTGGAGCTCCTGCACTGTTCCTGTACATTGTGCAGGGCTTGCTGAATCCAGGAGTATGTCTAGCTTAGAAAAAGATCAACTATTTAAAACAGCATGGTCCAGTTCACCTATTAAAATAGTAGAATATGTGGTCATATTTGGCAATGATTATCCCAGTAATGTAATGATTAAAAAAAAGCATTTGCTCACTACTGATCAAGAAACTTAAAAAAGAACAATATTAAAGTCAATTTGGTGTTTCCTGCAAATATCAAATTATTTCTTTCGGAAGGAACTAAAATATTGGGCACACGGGAGGAGGCATCCGCTGTTATTACCAAAAATAAAATCCTTAATAATATTGAAGAAATGGCTTGGAGTATTATATCTCTCAAGGGACAGAGTGAGCTGGACTCATGAAAAACTGCTTCTAAAATTAAATAGCTTAATAACAAGTGACTTTTATTCTTTGATCGCAGGACTTTTATTTTCTGAAACAATAGAGCGATCATTTCAGTAAAAGGTTTGCATTGAACTTTAAGCTTCAAAACATATGTAGGTATATATTTATATTTTAAGCTAAATCAAGTTTCGTGGAATAGAAATGTTTAGTTTTAATGTTTTACTCTAATTACAGTGAAAAACTTTCATTTACCTAAACTTATACATGTGTTTATAATTTATATGTGTTGGACACATATTTCCTTTAAGAGAATGCCATTAAATTATAAACAATAGAACTGATAACTTTAAAACTGCAAAAGTTAAGAATTTTATTTTGTTTAACTTGGTTTAGTATGTGCATTGCTGGATTAACTGAATGTCAGATCTAAGTAATATGCTAATTAAAAGTATTAAAGTTCTGATGGTTTGTTTTCTTTGTTCATGTGTAACATAATCCATTTACATGTCATTTATGAAACAAATAACACTTTAAAAAAAGCTTGAGAGCAAAATAATATTCTAGTGGAGGGAGAATGCTAGATTCTTGCTTGCCTTGATTCCCAACTGCTTCTTGAGCTCTATTGAAGAAATTGTAGTTCAGAGTTCATCAGTCATGTCTGTGAAAACAAAAGGAACTTTCATTTTCTTTCTATTTTTCCCCAAGTATATATGTGAGAAATAATTTCAAAATAACATATTTTTTTCTTAGAAGCGAAGAATTGGTAAAACAAAAGCTATAGTAATGTTTTAAACTGAGCTGTTGCTGGCAAATAATTTGCTTACATTTTGCTGAAGGCTAATAGCTTCTGCTGCAATTATCAACTCTAACTGTACACATTAATGAAATAAGTAAAGTAAGTAAAGTTAGAGGTTTGTTACAGATTAGAACAGTGAAAAATAATTAAGAAGAATGAAAAACTTAGAGAGAAAATTAGCAGCTACTCTGTGTCATTGTCATTTTCACATGTAATTAAATTTTAATGTCAGGATGTAAAGCTTAGATCAGAACAACAGTTCACAATGGATAGAAATGCACATTCAAATAAAAAAACAGAAATTCATTTATATATATATATATATATATATATATATATATATATATATACGGTTTACTATTAGATTTTTGAAGTGAACTCCGTCGACTGTACTGTTGTCGAACACGGAAGTTCAAAAATGGTAATATCAAACACCAAAAGCCAACCTAGGAACGAGTTTTAACATGGGTCGAGATATGGGAGAGGTTTGTAGTTTGGCAATAACACTGAACACCTATCTCGACCCATGTTAAAACCATTCCTAGGTTGGCTTTTGGTGCTCAATATTACCGTTTTCGAACTTCCGTGTTCGACAGCAGTACAGTCGACGAAGTTTGCTTTGAAAATTTAATAGTAAACCATATATACATACACACACACACACACACACACACACACACACACACACATATATATATATATATATATATATATATATATATATATATATATATAGTCAATATTGCTTGTAACACTAGAATTCATAAGAAGAGTAAACATCTTATGAATAATATGCATATGCACAAGGAATGAAATATATACTATGTAGTTCATAGGTTCATAGGTGTTTACTAGGCTAATGGCCCTGGTGCCTTTACAAGCCTAGCCCATAGGATTACCCTGGCATTGTGACACCCAATCTTAGTTCCCAGTGTCTCTGTCGAGTAGAGCCACTGGTGTAATCCCTGGAGTAAATTTTCTATTTCCCATCCATTCATCAAGATTTCTGTTGAAGAGAGCCAGTGAGGTGCTCTGCTTGACATGTATGGGAAGTCTATTCCATAACATAGGCAGTCTCTGGGCTATGAACCTGTCCCTCTGCCATGTTCTGTAGATTGTGGTAATGAGGTTGAGGACTCTGGAGTGTGTGGTGTGGAGGGATTGGGATTTGTTTAGATGAAGCATTCCTAACAGAGCTGGGTCAGACATGGATTTGTAAGTCAAGCAGAGATCGCCTCTTAAGTAGGCGATATGAGACAGAGAATAGTTGCAGTTTTTTGAATTTGTCCATATAGGACAAGTGTTTAAGGCCTAGGATCCTCTTTGTGATGTACTTTTGCAGCATCTCCAGTTGTTGCAGGTGTCTAGTGAGGTACATGCCAAATGAGGCATTGTACTCAATGATTGGTCTAATGAGGGGAAGAGTAGAAGGAGACAATGACCTCTTTCTTCCTGGATGCAAAACCCTTAGTAATGAGATGTGTCACATAGAAGGACTTTCTGACCACAGTGGCAATGTGGTGGTCAAAAGAGAGGTTGCTGTCAACCTGTGTTCCCAGATCTCTTATAATGCCTTCTGTATTCAGTGGACTACCCTTGATGTGGTAATTCATGTGAACTGGGTTTTTCCCAAAGGGGATGACGAATATTTTTTTGGAATTGAACTTAAGGCCATGGTTCTGACACCATTCGTTGGTCTCAGTGAGGCCTTTCTGTAGGATGTCAGCACCACTTGGGGAGTTAATAATAGCTCCCAACTTGCAATTGTCTGCAAACTTTGTTAGCCAGAGTCCCCTTCATGCTCGCCTGCACTTCAGAGAAGCAGATACCAAACAGGAGACAACCCAGGATCGAACCCTTTGGGACTCCACTCGTGACTGGTTGGCAGTCTGACTTGGAGTCAGCTACTTTAGCACTGTGGGTTCTATCTGTGAGCTAGTTTGCAACCCAACTAGTGATATTGGGGTTGATGCCTAGCTTAGTGAGTTTTTCTATGATTCCTGAGTGGGGAATGGTATCAAAGCCCTTGTCTGGATCAAGGTAGGCTGTATGAACCACCTTGCCTTCATCCACAGCTCTGGTGACTGACTCAAAGAAGTCGACCAAGTAGAGCAGGCATGATCTACCCTTCACAAAACCAAACTGTGTGGGATCCAGAGTTTTGAGATTCCTATATCCTTGTTTATTAGGTCCATGATGATGCTTTCCATAGCTTTGCATATCAGACTCATCAGGCTAATGGGGCAGTAGTTCACAGGGTCTGTAGTCCCTCCTCCTTTGTGGAGAGGGATGACTTTAGCATTGTGCAATTTGGTAGGGACAAAGCCTGAGGTGAGCCTGTGATTGAACAGGGCACACAGTTGAGGTGCCAGTTCACTCTGTAGTTCATGTAGAACACAGTCAGTGATATTGTCAGGTCCCATAGAAGCTGTATTCTTGGTCTTGGACAGTGCTGTTTTAACCCGTGCATCAGTAATACTGGGTGCCTGGCAATCTACTGGTATTGTGATTGTTCCTCTGGGGGGGAGAGGGGGATAAAGTTGGCACTGAATCTGTCGGCCAGTATATTGCAATATTTGTTGGCTTGGTATAGGAGGCACCATTGTGCAGTAGCTTAGAGCAAATTAGTGTTAATAACAGAGTAGTATCAGTAAGTTAAGAAATATATACACATACTGTAATCTCTAATAGAGATCTGATGATTAAATGGCTGTTTGATGGGAAATTTAAAACATACAACTTATATATAATAATGTAGAATATTTGTGGGCAAATAACACAGAAAAATATATTTAAATGAATAGTTTATAAGAAATGTATGTATTACATATTTCTGCATAAGGCAGAAATGTTAATGTACAAGATCTCATATAATTTACATAAAAAAACATATAAAATATTTAAAAATATCCTGAAAGCTAAAATTTGAAGCTTGGAAATGTGTACTTTGAAGCTTTCTGCATATTCTGCATATTGCATGTTATTAGATTTACTAATAGTACCTGAAATAACTTATTTCATAAGTCAGAGCTGAAATTTCAGTGTTATATTGTTGAATCAGTGCATCAATTTTGAAAGAAAGTAAAGCAAATTTTTTTTCAATATGTTTGAATCCAGGAATGGAGAATACGATTTGAATTAAGTACTCTGTAACTTCTGAATTCAATATAGACTGCATTTTTACTTCATAGAAATAGCAAGATATTCTCTCTGACCTCAGTAATGTACGTATTTACACATTTTTATGAATTAGTTTAGTAAAGGATTTTTAAATATTTTGGTATTTATCATATTAAAAGTATTACACTCTTTTGAAATATAGACACTTGCACTTTTACAATTAATTCAGAGTTTTTCTAAGCTCTACAAAATATGTATGTATCTTTTAGCATGATGAATATATATGTGCATTGATTTTCCTTTTGTCTAATAATTTAGTATACCATGATTACCTGTCACCTGTAAGTTTACAGATATTTTTATCTCTTCAGGCCCCTCTTTGTTGTACTTATTTATTTAGAGATTTAGTTATAATAATGTTGAATGAATGAATGATTTAGGAATATTTAATAGATAATTTATACTTCTATTACATAAATAGGTATATATAGTACACTATTTGTTGGATTATCTAATATTTGTTGATTAATAGAATAGAATTATTAAACTTTTTATGTAGTAATGGGAATAGTTTTAAATGGTGAAATATATAGCTAAATTATTAGTCTCTTAGTTTTAACTTATATAAACTATTATATTAATTATTTGTAAGTTGTGGTTGCTTTTGGCTAGTGTTTTGATTAATTTTTAGGTATTTTTAGGTAGATAGATAGTATAGCAATGTGTCTATCCTATAGGAAAACTAGGAACCTTAGTGTCCATGCTAGGTTGTGATTTTTAGCAATATATAGTTACTGTGGTAGACTTGTTTTTATTTTTATTTACAAGTATTAGTAGTTAAGTTTGTAGAAAGGAAGAATTCAAAAAAATGTAGAATGTTAAGGTAGCATTGGATGAATGCATTAGAGTTTTATATACAACTAACATAATATGGTGGCTAAATGTCTCATATTACTTTTTAAAAAAAATGTAAATACACTATGGATAGTTTCACTTTATTATCTATTAATGCAAATTGATTAAATAATGGCAGCAAAAAGAAATCATTATTGAAATATCTAAAATACATAGAGGAGACATTATATTCTTGCAAGAGGCTCACTTGATAAATAAAGATATACAATATTTAAATAACTTAGGTTACAATATGTTATCATGTGCTTCTTTTAACAAAAAGATGACAGGAACTGCTTAACTTTGGAGAAAACTTAATGTAGTGCCTACAGACATGGGTTCCATTAATGCTCCCAAAAGAATGTATACATTTGCAATAACTAAATATAATGGCAAACTCTGTACACTAGCTTATTTTTCTGGATCCTTGGGACAGGTGCAAGAGTGGCTAAAGATCCCTTAAACTTACTACAAAGTCATTAGACAGTTTAATATTAGCAATGGATTTTATTTGCATATCTAGTATAGAAGATATAAGTGAAAAGAAGTAAGCTAAAATTCTGGCATCAGCAAAAGAACTAAACAGATGAATTAGTAATAACTATTTTGTTGATTTAATAGAAAAAACAGAAGCTAAGTCATTCTTCTCCACGCATTATTCTTATGTGCATGAGACACAAACTAGAATTGATAGGATTTATACCGCTACAGCTTTATTTAATAAAGTGAATTATTTTAAAACTATTCCTCAGCCTTTATCTGATCATAACGCACTAAGTATTAATATATTAATGGATATAAGGAATTTGCAGATTATTTATAGAATGCCAGTATATATATATATATATATATATATATATATATATATATATATATATGTATGGGTCTACCTGAAAACACCGACATGCCAAAACACCGACAACAAAATAACCAACACAAAAAAAAACGACAAAAAAAAAAGTTCAAAAACACGAAACTTCACATGCCCGACAAACCAAAATCCCGACAATCAACAAAACAATTACCTTTCCCGAAAAATACACACACAACACAAGCACACCAAAAACCTTACAAACCTACACTAAACCTTACATACACAACTATCTATGCACTAACCTTAACCCAAACCCTAACCCTAAGGTCCATCACTATCGCAAACTTACCTTACCCGCACCCTAACCCTAACTCACTTAATCCGCTCCTAACCCATAACTCTGTCACTATCACACACTTACCTTACCCGCACCCTAACCCTAACTCACTTAACCTGCCCCTAAACCTAAAGTCCATCACTGTCACACACTTACCTTACCCACACCCTGACCCTAATGTCCGACCCTATTGCACAGTTACCTTAACATGTCGGTGTTCTCAGCATTGGGATTCTCAACTGTCGGTCTTCTCCATTGTCGATCTTCCAGTGTCGGTGTTCTGGTCATCGGCGTTGTGCACTTTCAGCATTTTCAGGTAGACCTATATGTATATATATATACACACACACACACACACACACACACACACACACACACACACACACACACACACACATATGATGAAAGTAAAAGAATTTAAAAGTTAACTTAATAAATACATTGACAATTTTTTTATCTTTGAATGATAATGGTCAGATTATTGCTTTCATATTAAGAGACTCCTTAAAATGTATATTAAAGATAGACTGGGAAGATGGAATAGTAATGAAATGAAAGGGTGGGATATTGCTAGAAATACAAAGTGAAATACACAAAAGCAATGTCTGAACAACAAGCAAAGAAATTAGATAATACTGAAGTTATTAAAAATTAGTAACAAAATATAAAACAGTTTTAATGCATAAAGTGGAGATAGCTTTAGAAAAAATAAATTACACAGTTATCTGATGAATTCAAAAAATCTACATAGATTAGCTAATAGAAGTAAGATGTTAAGCAAAAAGACACTAATCAATAATTTGCAAAACCATTACACTAACAGACTTACTTCAGACATAGAGGAAATGCGTAATATTTAAAAAAAATCCATGAGGTGCTTAATAAAGATAAAAATAACAGCTCTGATGATTACTAAATTATCAAGTATTTAAAAGGAAAATTTTACTAATAAACTTAATGATCTACAAATGTCTCTGTTGAATAAGTCTATTACCGTTGTAGAAGTTTAAGAAGCTTTAAAAAGGGGAAAAAAATGACAAAGCTCCACCAATAGAGAAAAACACCAGGCTGTTCCTCTTTCCTCAAAATGAACGAAAATAGCAAAGTCACCAAAAGATAAGAACTTGTTTATTAAAACAATAAAATTAAATAACACTCCACAAAGTGAATCACAGGTTACCGGTTTTGTTTAAACTGTATAAACTTCCTCAGAAAATTTTACTAATAAACTTAATGACCTACAAATGTCTCTGTTGAATAAGTCTGCTACCCTAATAGAAGTTAAAGAAGCTTTAAAAAGGGGGAAAATGACAAAGCTCCAGTGATAGATGGTTTAAGTATGAAATTATATAGTCTGCTTCCATTAAATATTTTAGACTTACTGAGTGGTGTTTTAAAATAATTCAATGTAACAAAATAATTCCTCCCGCATGGAAATTTTCTGTAATCTCACCTATAGGTAAACAAAGAAAGGATAAGTTTCTTCATATAGAACTCTTTCATTATTACCTGTAGACCATAAAATATTTACTTCTATCTTTGCTACAAGATTAGTAAATATAGTAAATAGATTAATGTATGATAATATAAATAGAGTAGTAACTACCTTACCTTACAGGCCTGCCCTGTGGAAGACATTGGAAACAGAGCACATACTGAAGAAAATCATGATACTCTTTCAAACACCGTACAATGGCTCATCCAGCCAGGTGAACATTTGGAACAAACTGTCTGAAGAGCTTACAAGTGGGTGTGGTCTCTCCACTGATGTTCTTCACAGTAGTGTACACCATCACAAGGAGAGTATTGGAGGGCAGGTGCAGAGTCCAGTACAATGAAGCCCATTCAGTGACTGACCTGATGTTTGTTAATGACAGTGCCATTTTCACATACAGTAATGCTGAGGCCACAGATAACCTCTACGACATCACACACATCACCCGATCATATGGCCTCTGGATAAACATGGATAAGACCAAAGTGATAGCAACTGAAGGGTCATGAGCCACTGTCCACCTCAGGGGAGTTCAGATCATACAAATGGAAAATGTAAGTATCTGGTTTTGCTGGCCCAAAAGAAGGTGGCATCAACAGCTGAAGTCCCTAGCAGGATTGGGCAAGCCACCACAACATTTGCCTCAGTCATGTGGTGTCTATGGAAGAGGTCAAACATCTCTATCACCACCAAGATTTACCTTTTAGGGGCACTGATCATGCCAATTCTCCTTTGTGGATCAGAAATGTGGATCCTCTTCAAGTTAGGCCTGAATAAGCTTGAGATTTTCCAAATGCAATGCCTACGCCAAATCTCGGGAATCTCTCTCTTCATGACCACATTAGAAATTAGAGTATCTGGAACAGATGTGAGCCAATGATCAGCAAACAGATCCAGAACAGGAAGCTGTGTTGGATTGGACAAGTGTGCAGGATAGACACCCACTGCTTGCCATGCAGACTGTTATGGAGAGCGCTCCCCATGAACTGGTGATTTCACAAATCTGCGCCAAAGAAGACATGGGCTAAACAGGATGATGAGGACCTGAGAAGTCAGTGACTCAACCTATAGGAGGCCAGAAACTTTGCCATGGACTGAATAGCATGAAAAGGCATCATGAAAGAAGTCTGGAATCCAGCATCACCCACAGCAGTGTACCGACTACTGGATCAACCAGCTCTGCTTGCAGCCAGCTAGGGACAAAAGAAGAAGATGAGCTACCTTAGATTTAGAAGAAAGAATGAAGAAGAAATTAGCCCTAATTAGCTTAGATATCAACAGAACTTTTAATTCTGTAGATTGGAACTACTTGTTGAAAACTTTAGAAGCATTTGCACTTCCAGATTGGATCTTACATTTATCAATGATTCACTTTAAACAAAGACACAAAGCAAGGGTGTCCCTTGTCCCCCTCTACTATTTGGATTAATTATCAAACCCTTAATTAATAGTATAAGATGTAATGGGAAAATCGATGGATTTTCAATTAAATGGATTTTCAATCTCAAATACAGCTTTTTGCAAAGGATATTTTACTAACTGTAGGAGATTTAAATTATTCAATTGAAGAAATAGAAGAGGAAATTGAAAAGTTTCAAGAAGTATCACTGCTGAAATGTAATAATAATGAAACTGAAACTTTGGTTGGTGTTAAATTAATTACTAGATAGCAAGTTTAAATGTAAATATAATAGGGAAGGAAAATAAAATATTTAGGAATGAAATCTATCAAGATAAGATCTGAGTAAGATTATTAATAACAATTTTGATAAAATAATTGAAGAGGTCTTACTTTTTATTAAAAAAATGGAATGAATGTTTTTTTTTTTTTTTACTTTTGAGGATTGGTTAGTAGATATTGAAATGGTTCTATTACCCAGGATTATATATATATATATATATATATATATATATATATATATATATATATATACATACATATATTGCATTCAACAGCTTTAATACCTGACAAAAAAACCCTTTAAAGAAAATGGAAAAATGTTAATTTCATTTTTACAGTATCCTAAAAAACTGAGAACTGCTTATAGAAATCATATAAGATTATGGGATCATGGTGGTATTAGCTTCCCAGATATGGAATATTATTATATTACTGCAAATTTTAACTCTATTATACTCTGGATAGATTTAGCTTACACTAGTCAATGGAAAACCATTCAGGGGCAGATTTTACTAAATTCTTATACGTTTATCAAATATGATAAATTAGAAATATGTAATATCTGCCCCTGGATTCACCAAGCCCTGCACGGTGTGCAGGAACAGTGCAGGAACTCCAGCAGGCAATATGTCTGCCGTGCGATCCAGGTATAAGCTGTAGGGATGTGCAGGAGCGCTCCTGCAGTATTCCGGCATGGACGCAGCTCCAGTATGCAAATTACCCCATTTGCAGGTGAAAACCATGCAAATGAGGTGAATTTGCGAACCAGGAAGCTGGCAGCCAGCCTTGCAGGACTAGTTTAATCTGCAGAAATGTACTCGGTTAGCAACCAAATACATTTCTGCAAACTACAAAACGGAGCCATGACAGCTCCAAATAAAGGGTGTATATAATGTGTAAAGCATGCCAATGGCCAAATATATGGCCACTGGCATGGAAAACAGTAAAAAATAAATAAATAAATAGCTTTTATTTCTTTTTAGCTGATTTCGGCTGTTTAAGCATAGGGCAGCAGCACACAAGCAGGATCAGGTGAAAATAAAAAATAATAACCTGAAATAAGCATTCTAGCCAAAATCACTATTTTGCCATTATACTCAATGGCAGGCAGAAAACAACATGGCCAGTGAATAGTGGTTGCTAAGGGGGGAGGCTCGTTGTGGGACCTGTAACTATGCATCAGCAGGCAATCCTATGCAAATGAAGGGAATTATACTGAATCCCAAATTTCCCCTCAATGCTAGTCAGCACCCAACAGTGTAAGTGCAGGAATAGCTTGGTGCAAGCCTAGGAGTTAGCTGACATCATAGGGGGGGTGTCAGGCATAATCTAAGTGGACTGGAGCCCTGTGGCGCAGGTTTGCCCTTAGCTTAGCAGAACTAAGCAAGGGGGTGAGTCTGAGGCTGCCTAGCACTATTTACATTCCCTAGGTGTGTGTGTGTGTGCCATGCACCGGGTTTTGAAGGGAAAAAAAAGTAAACCAGGAAATAGCAGCTATGTGCACATTTGAGCACTGTGTTTGCATGGCATGCCCTCGGGCTTAAACAGTAAGGCAATGGGAAGACAACAAATTGGAAGGTAATAAAGGAGAACTAGCATAGCTGGCAGGTGAAATGTATCAGAATCAGCCAATTACACAGGCAGCAGACCAGCCCAGCCCAGAACACTACTATAAACTATGCAAACAACTTTCCCTCTGTTTTTTCCCACATACTCTACACCACTGGTGTATACAAGTGGGGAAATATTAACAAACAAAAACAACAAAATGATAGGGGCTGCAGTAGCTATCATACATCAACATCTGGAGGAGGCTGAGGGTGGTGAGGATGAGAATGCTGTCGACCAACCCACAGTGAGGAGAAGGAGAAGAGTGTACAGACCCAGGGTAATATACCAGGGGCTACATGAGCTGGGGATAGTGGAGAAGTATAGGGTGGACAGGGACCTCCTACAGCAAATTGTTGAGCTATGCTGGCCACACCTGACACACAGAACTAACAGGGGAACCCAAATCGGTGGATACCAAGGTATGTGTAGGCCTAAGAATACTAGCCACAGGTACCTTCCAAAGGCCAACTGGGAATATCATGGGGATCTCACAGGCATCAGCATCCAGGGTACTCCACCATTTCCTGGATGCCATGTCAGCACATGCCTGTGAGCATGTATATTTCCCCAACACCCATGAGGCATTGGCCAGCAATATGAGTCTCTTCCACCAAATAGCAGAATACCTTGAGGTAGTGGATGCTATAGACTGTATGCACATATGTATCAAAGCACCACCCGGTGAGTGGGGAAGGGTCTACATCAACCGCAAGGGCTTCCCTTCCACCAACTGCCAGGTCGTGTGCAATGCCCAGGTTATTATAATGAATGTATGTGCTGGCTGCCCTGGAAGCTATCACTTTTCCCACATATGGCAACTGATGCAGCTGTACCAGAGATTTGCCAATGGGGACATCTCTTACAGTCACCTAGTGGGGGAAGCTGGTTAAGCACTGGAATCGTGGCTGATGACACCCATCAGAAATGCACACACACTCGAACAAGAACTCCATAATGAGGCATGCGCACGGACCAGAATTATAATAGATCATGTGCTTGGGATGCTCAAGTCATCGTTCCAGTGCCTGGACACATCTGTTGGAGCCTTGCAGTACTCACCAGCTAAATGTACTCAAATTGTCATTGTATGTGCCATGCTACAGAATATGACCCTGTGGAAACAGCTGCAGCAAGAACAGCATGGAGCAGGGCCACACAGCCCCCCCCCATCATTGCCAAGGCCTGCACAGGCACAGAGTGACTCAGAGGAGGGACAACCTGAGTCTGCCCCAGTAGACAGAAGGAGGCATGCCCAGTATGCCCTGGCCTTGGTAAAGAGGCAACACATAGCACATATACTGACAAAGGAGGGACCCAGGGAATGACACCTGACTCTGACTTGTACATACAGTAAAAGGGATGCCAAACATGACACTACCTGTGCTCAACCATGTATAGGGAGTGTACTATGTGCATCCGGCATAGGCAGCCCTCCAACACCATCCTCAATACTGGCACACCCACAGGGTAAGTCACTCTTTTTACCAATTGCCGAATGGAGTAGTATGTGTTGTTACTTGTATCTATGGTATGGATGTGAGCATGCAAGGGAAATGGGGGGCTGAATAGGCTGCCAGGAGATAGTAGACACCTATAGTGGCAGCATGAGATATGTAACAAATACTGGTTTCACCACAGTAGCCAGTACTACACATGGTGACATAACCCACTGCAGGAAATGTGCTGGGCCACCTGTGTGTCCATATGACACACACATGCCAGTCAGGGAGGTTCACATACTGAACAAGAGTCTCAGCCAGCAGGACAGGTGTAGACAAATACAGAAAAGGGCTGTGCTAAGGCCTCTGAATGATGGCTATGGGACTCCCCCAGGCCAACACAGATAGACTACATCAGGTCAGTCAGTGGGATGATAGTTCTGAAGGGTAAGAAGTCAGAAACTGATATGTAGGTCAATCAAACCTAAGACCTGTAGTACACTGATATGCCTCTATTCAGCATGATTGGTTACAATTCAGAATGAAATGGAGTACCTGACATACCAGTACAGAAATAGCAAATGTGTACAAGTGTCAGGTGTGGCCCCCATCCTATGTAGAAATGTAGAAACAGTAGGTGTGCTCCCCAATCCTATGTAGAAATGTAGAAATAATCAGGTGTGCCCCCCAAATCCTATGTAGAAATATAACAACAGTCAGATGTGCACCCCTCAATCCTATGTAGAAATGTAGAAACAATCAGGTGTGCCCCCCCCAATCCTATGTAGAAATGTAGAAACAGTCAGGTGTGCCCCCCCAATCCTATGTAGAAATGTAGTAACAGTCTGGTGTGCCCCCCAATTCAATGTAGAAATGTAGAAACAGTCAGGTGTGCCCCCCCAATCCTATGTAGAAATGTAGAAACAGTCAGGTGTGCCCCCCAATCCTATGTAGAAATGTAGAAACAGTCAGGTGTGCCCCCCAGTCCTATGTAGAAATGCAGAAACAGTCAAGTATACCCCCTATCCTATGTAGAAATGTAATAACAGTCAGGTGTGCCCCCCTCCAATCCGATGTAGAAATGTAGTAAGATGTATGTGTAGGTATAATACCAGTGGAGCACAGATGGCCTGAGGTGGCCAAGGGAGCAGCATAGATTGTAGCATTTATCTCAGACAGACAGTGTATAATGTGTAATCATAGAATGGACACACCCTTGTATTTGTATATACAGGTGTGCATCATATTATCTGGGCTTGTAGTAGGGAATACAGATGTCGTCTGGCCAAACACTCGCAGATCACAAAAGTCATAGGAATGATGTATTGGGAAACAGCTGATGTCCCTGCACAAGCCAGCATAAGTGGAATGCCCCATGCATATCTGTGAGTCAGATGAAAGTAGTGTCCATAGCACACATGCACCCAGCTCATCCACCCACCACTCAGAGGTACCTCTCCAGTCTTATCCCTGCTGTTGGAAATGGGTACGATATGGCTCCCACCTGTGTATGGCAATAGCAAAAGAATGCAGCATGCAGTGCAGGTGTCCCATGCAGGTGTGTCCCTAGCTGTAAGCAGCACCCTGCCAACATCCACACCACCTGATCAATACTGATAGAACGTATTGGCATGAACACCTAGCACATCTACCCTGTCACCCCAGGGGAATATACTGTATGGCAGTCTAGTACTGTAGGACTGACAGAATGCAACGGCCTGCTACAGCTGGCCTGCATTACTACCAAATGGCCTACAGTCCTCTGCCAAAAGCCTGCATCTCACCCATACTGCCAATGTATGTTATGTCATGGAGTCCCAGATAACAACATACCACAGTCTACAGAACACATATGCAAGGCCATGTGGGCAAACCACAGTACCATGTCCACCATGTCCCACTGCATGAACTGTGGACCAACCCGAATACACTGCTGTGATGAGATGATAACTATAGGTAAAGTATCAGAAAGGTTTGCATAATTTATGGAAGAGGATAGAATAATAGAAGAGGGGTGGGAGGATGGGCAGCATGGAATGTGCGAAGTCCAAAACACAGCCGTGTACACATACTATCCCTGGTTACAAACACAAAAATAGGTGGTTACAAACCTGCCCGTATACCAAAATAGGGGCAATATCCTGACTTATGATCCATGCCTCTGTGTAACTTGTGTGAATCTGTTCAGCTGTGAAGTATTGCCACAGCAAGATAAGGCCATACTGTCAAGTCAATGGATGTACAAGTATGGGATCCTCTACCACCACTGTACCAAGGTGCTGAACTGGTTAAACAGACCCAGCAGCAAGTGTCTGCAGTTCTCCATCCAGAATGGCATTAGTTTGCAGGAGTATGTAGGCATTTGACAACAATACTGGACACAGCTGCATTCACCTTGTGTTCCCCAGGACATCACTGCGAGCAAAAATGTCTATCTGACAGTACTTGAGGACATAAAACATCACAGTGTATAACACTACACATGTCTGCATATCTCTGCTAACACCAGTACCATGTAGCAGAAGCAGCACAGACACAATTACCTACAGTATTCACAATCTCTTGCCAAGTTTGACCCCATATTGCCAACTGATCTACAGATATCCTGCAGAAACAGTTTGCTAGCTGTAGGTGTAGAACACAAATGTCTGCACTGGAGTACAATCTACCTGGAATGGATCCACACATGCAATACAGAAGGGCATAATGGGCATACTTGCACACTTAGAGGAATGAAGGCAATGTCAGACATGAAGGCAATATCAGGCAACAACATACTGAAAGGTCATACTGGGCATGCTCACACACTTAAACAAATGAAGCCTATGTCTAGTAACAACAGTGGACCATACATATCTGACAGTTGCAGATGTTAATGCATACACTCCCAAGTAAGCACCAGTCATGCTTTGCACACACATTGGATAGGAATATACACATATATCCAAGGACAATAGACTATAATATGCCAAATGTACACATACATAGATGTGTGGAAGAGAGTGACAGTGACAAAGAGCCTTCCATCATGAGCACTGTCCCACTCAGCACACAGACAAATGGCTACAACCACATAATGTGTAAATGTCACTCACCATAGAAATTAGCCACTGGTATCCCTCAGCATTATAGACTCTGTGGTGCTAGTGCTAAATGTGCAACATGACTGTACAAGGCAGTACTTATCTAGCAGTTGTATACACGTACCTCTGGAATATAAAGCTGTGTGTGCCTGAGTGTGGTGTGTCTACCTCTAGATTAATGGGTTATTGCCCATGCACACCCTCTCCCCTCCCATAGCCCTACTGTGCAAGCCTGCTGATGTCAGTCACTGTGAGATACACCTTTGGTTAAGGGATAGCCCAGTAATCTCTGTGATGATTCTTATAACTGCATAATGCTGTAGTGTGATACATTAGTTAGGTATGAGTTCTAATCCCAGATGAGGCAACTGTGTGTTTGTGTATTTGTTGGTGTAGGGAGCAATATTTTTTAGGATAGTCACACTCACTACAATTCAAATGCCCTGCAAGCTTGCTGATGTCATTCACTTTGAAATACACCTTTGGGAAAATAGTAGCCTAGTAATCTCTGTGGTGCATCCTATAACTGCATAATGCTATAGTGTGATAAACTAGTTAGGTAGGAGCTCTAATCCCAGACATAGCAACTGTGTGTGTGTTTGTCTCTGTAGGAAGTAATGCTTTTTAGGTTAGTCACACCCACTACAATTCAAATGCCCTACCTTGGCAAGCCTGCTGATGTCATTTACTTTGGAATACACCATTGGGGAAAGAGTATCCCAGTAATCCCTGTGGCATGTCCTATAACTGCATAATTCTGTAGTGTAATAAACTAGTTAGGTATGAGTTCTAATTCCAGACATGGCAATTGTGTGTGTGTGTGTGTGTGTGTGTGTGTGTGTGTGTGTGTGTGTGTGTGTGTGTGTGTGTGTAGAGAGAAATGCTTTTTAGGCTCAAACTCAGTACAATTCAAACACCCTACTTTGGCAAGTCTGCTGATGTCATTCACTTTGAACTACACCTTGGGGAAAGGAGTACCCAGTAATCTCTATGGCATGTCCTATAATTGTGTAATGCTGTATGTGATAAACTAGTTAGGTTGGAGTTCTAATTCCAAACAAGGCAATCTTGTGTGTGTGTGTCTGTGTAGAGAGCAATGATTTTTATACTAGTCACACTCACTACAATTCAAATGTCCTACTTTGGACAGCCTGTTGATGTCATTCACTTTGAAATACACCTTTGGGAACAAAATAGCCCAGTAATGTATGTGGAGTGTCCTATAGCTGCAAGATGCTGTAGTGTAATAAACTAATTAGGTAGGAGTTTCTAAACCCAGGCATGGCAAGTGTGTGTGTGTGTGTGTGTGTGTGTGTGTGTGTGTGTGTGTGTGTGTGTCTGTCTGTCTGTCTGTGTAGGGAGCAATGATTTTCAGGCTAGTCACACTCACTACAATTCAAATGCCCTACATTGACAAGCCTGCTGATGTCATTCACTTTGAAATGCACCTTTGGGGAAGGAGTATCCCAGTAATCTCTATGGCATGTCCTATAACTGTGTAATGCTGTAGTGTAATAAACTAGTTACGTAGGAATTCCATACCCAGACATAGCAAGTGTGGGTGTGCATTTGTCTGTGTAGGGACCAATGCTTTTGAGACCATTCACAGTCACAACAAACTCCATTCCCCTTCTTAAGCAGCCCGGCTGATGTCATTCCCAGTGAAATACACATTTGGGAAAAGAGTAGTCCAGTAATCTCCATGGTGTGTCCTATAACAGTGTCATGCTGTAGTGTGATACAGTAGTTTGGTAGGGGTTCTATTCCCTGACATGGTAAGTGTGGATTTTGTCTGTGTAGGAAGCAATGCATTTGAGGCAATTCACAGTCACTACAACCTCCATTGCCCTTCTTTATCAAGCCTGCTGATGTCATTCCCAGTAAAATACACCTTTCAGGAAAGAGTAGCCCAGTAATCTGTGCGTTGTGTCTTATAACTGCGTAATTTTGTAGTGTGATAAACTAGTTAGGTAGGAGGTCTAATGCAAGACATGGCAACTGTGTGTGTGTATCATTTCTATCCTGTGTGGTGGTGGGTGTGAGTGTGTAACAACGAGACTCATTCTGGAGCGGGTTTTGCAAATTTCTTATATGGTGGGCCTATTATATGTCACAATGTCCACCTTACAAGAATAACAGATTTCAAATAGCTGAGAAGCTGGAGTGCCAACCCATACCTCTACATGTGACATCAAAGCCTGGCAAACAAAGTAAGCAAACCTTGTATTACCCAGAGAACACTCTCAACCCATGTCTCATACACAAACACACTTGCCTATTCAACAACCGCTATGTTGGTATTACCCTGCATATTGCCCACAGATAGTAACCATGGTGTGATTGCAGTGGACTACAGAGGGCATGGCACCCTGTCCCATCACTACAATAGACAAATAATTGCAGACAGTGCACCTTCACTATGTTCCCCATTGGATGCCTGCAGCAACTGTGGTCCCATCAAATGTGACCCACAAAGGACATTCCATGCCTTAAACACATGCCCTGTATGGACAGATACCACTGACACCAGGAATACCTGTATCATACTATTAATGTAGGTGCAGGCTTAACCTGGTTTCCATTACCAGTGCAAACCTCATGAGGCCAGGACTGGCACATCTGATGATAATCTGTGTACACAACATGGGACAGACACCTCAGGTACAGTTCCACATGTCACTGTACATGCATGTGGGAAGTGTGCACATCCCAGACACCGTCCATGTCATGGAACATAGAACACATACATGGCAAGCATTACACACCACACACAATAGTATCCCAGGTGGATGGATGGTGAATACAATACGCACATGTGTGGGCCAATCCAGGCACTACTGCCCTGAGCCACACTGCAGACCATTGTCATGTGGGCTGATGCTAAGATATACCCTTCACCTAGCCTTGTATAGCTTTCTGGCACAGTCAACCACTGCACACCCATGAAGCAATGCACCCAAGCATGTCAGTACTGGCACCCTGTGTCTGTGTGTGTGGAGTATGATGCTTTCGACTACATTCACACTCACTACAACTTCCATTGGCCTACTGATGCATGCTGTCTGATGTCAGACACCTTCACATACCCTTTGCCCATATAACATCTGAATACCACTGTGGTGCATGTGATACCTGCACATTACTGTGTTGTGGCAAACTAGCTATTTAGGAAGTCTATTCCTGACCCTGCCAATTGTGTCAATGTGTGTGAGTCCCTGAGAGAGTGTGGCTGTGTTATGTTGACACCTGTTCATGTGGACAGGCATGTGTACTATACCTACCTTATCACTGTTGCAGATGTCACTCACCATCAGATATACCTTTGGACAGCTCCCCACCGTGTAAGCTATGTGGCGCATGCAATAACTGCATAGACATGTAATAGCAATACATAGTTAGGGGGTTGAAACCCTGTACTGTTAAGTGTGTGACACATACATCATTAGGTTTTACTCTCCACCCCTCCCTGACTTCCTTTGTCTCTGTCTGTCTCTCTCTC
>NC_056734.1:885599714-885687214 GCF_019279795.1 Protopterus annectens
TCAGTCTTCATAACCACAGTTATGAGCAGGTCCGGCATCATTTTCTGACCTGCTTCCCAATGCCCGTCAGCATGCTGCTGCAGTCTGGGGGGATCACCTTGCAATGGGAGGGCACACAACAGCTGAGGAGCATACAGGTAAGGCCACAGGGCACATCAGTAGACCACTGTTGCATATGCATCCATATCTGTACCAGTAGATCATGCATATCTGACATGTCATATAAATACTTTGCTGCTGCATAGTAGTAATAAACAGATGTGCATAAGTAGTAGTATTGTGGACTTGTACTGTTGATGTACTATAATACTGCACCCACCCTGCAGCAATGCCAAAGCTGTGGCCACTGACATCGCATCTCTCACACTCTTATCTAGGTCCTTCTGGTATACCACCAAGGCAGCAGCCTGTAGCTGGTCAGTATGGTTTATGTTGATGCTTACCAACACCGGGCATGTAATGACTATGGTATATTCCATGCACACATCTAACACACCTACCCATAATGCATGCCATACATGTTCACGTATTGTTGCTGTTAAATGCACTGCATCACAGTGGTGACCATGATGGGGTATCAGAAAGGTATGTCAGACATCTGCAAGATAATTAACATCCTGTCATTGTGAAATGTGCCCAAAGGGATGGACATAATGGTGGGACACATGACCTACTGTAGGGACATGTGTGAAACATCACCCTTATACAGTGCAACAACAGTGTACATACCAGTATTACAATGGCAACTCTTATAGATCTACATTATGGCATAACATATTATTGTGGTCCACATTAATAGCCGGGACTAGGCTGTAACATATAGTGTTAAGTGTATGGACCACTGCAAACTGATACATGTGTAGGCCATACCTGTTAAGCATCTGCAAAAAGGCAGAAGGTGGGGAGGGTGTGTCAGCATGACACACCAGTGCACTGCAGCAGGGATCCTAAGGATCTAAGAATGACTGTATCTGCACACAGTCATGTTCAGGAACTGTGGCGGACGTAACCCTACCCCAACAGCAATAGTGATGGCAGTGTGAACACCAAGGGATGTGCACATGAGTAGACTTTGCAATCATGCAGAGTTGGGGGACATGTGTAGGACAGACTGACCATACACTGGCAAATGCAGATGGCCCATGCTAGTTCACCCCTGCCAGGAATAGTGACGGCTGTAGTACACATAACAATAGGTGCAACAAACTGTCATGATAAGGGCGTGCACACATATGCACCCATGGACTGTATGCATTGCGGTCAGCATTTGCACACCTAACACATTTCTTAGACACTGCATGTGAATGTACAGGACATATGTCACATATTCAGGCTCATGTACTGTTAACATATGTGGTCCCATGGCAGGTCAAGGAAGAGTGCATCATATCAATAAGGGTGTGTAGATTCCCCCTAGCCACAGTATGGTCTGACGGTTGTCAGTGTAATAGTATTGGATTGGTCATACATGCACTGCTGATGATCTGTAAACCATACATCAGGCATTCACAAATGACATCTGTCCACATATCATCCCTGGTATGTATCACTGAAAAACATGGGGGCTGTGAGCATTAGAGCAGACATAACTGACACAGTACTACACATTCAGCAATGGGTTGTACACCTGTGAGGTTTGGTGCACAGTATATGGCAGGGTGCAGAACAGGTTAACAGCAATACTGTGTACATGAGTGCAGTGTTTTCCAGGGGAAGGGCCATCACCTACTAACACAGCCCATGCATCACACACATGTATACTGTTGCTAGCATGGATTGACTATAGCTGCACTGCATGCTGTTGAGTACCATATGTCATGCATGTTGATAGATGGGTAATGGGAGGACTGTGTGTACCATTTTTGTGCAACCTCACCAGTATGCATGTGTGTGTGTGTGTGTGTGTGTGTGTGTGTGTGTGTGTGTGTGTGTGTGTGTGTGTGTGTGTGTGTGTGTGTGTGTGTGTGTGTGTGTGTGTGTGTGTGTGTGTGTGGGGAGGGGGGTTACTTTGGCTGTAAGTTTAATTTGGTGGAGTGGAGGGGGTGATGCATGCAGGATGTGTGTGTGCATGTGTTTGTGATCGTGTGGGTGTCTATGTATGCATATGTGTGATTGTGGAGTTGTTCATACGGCAGTACTTCCCTTTGGGATTGTGCAGTGCATGGACATGGACTGACACATGAGACACAAGGCATACTTGTATGATATGTAATCACAGGACAGCTCAAAGTATAACAAGGTCTGTAGCATGGGACATGCATTGGGAGGGAAGGTAGACACCAGGTATATTGTTAATATTGTAATCAGCAGAGAGGTGAATGACAACCCATGTATGCAACACTACAGATGCATTGGGGACTTACTAGACAACACCAGGGAGTGTATCCATATATTACAGTTGTCACATGATAGGTTGATTGAGTAACAGATCTGGCATGTACTGAACAATACTTACACTTGACACTCCAGTGCATGAAATTATGGAGTGAACGTAGTAACCCCTAACATATAGGGGCCATGGTCATGATGTCTGGACATATACAGGGTGAACATTGAATGACAGCATTGAGGCCATGTAAAACCTACTCCACTCAGGTCAAGGAATTAATGGGGTAACAGGTGTTGTGTTGTGATCACTCTTCTAGGCATTTAGAGGAATGATACATTAATGTGTGGTATTAATGAATGTATATTACCAAGTGTGATGCAGGATGGAGAACTTATGTGAATAAATGTGGGACTGTCTGTGAAATCAGGGAAGGGTAGATATTAAGGTGGAATGTGTGTGTGTGTGTGTGTGTGTGTGTGTGTGTGTGTGTGTGTGTGTGTGTGTGTGTGTGTGTACTGTTATGCAATGCTGTACAGGTCTTAAAGTGTGTTTTCTGTTTCCCCCACAAGTGGCGAGGTGGGTCAGGATCCCTCCTGCATGCAATCTGATGTTGGTGTCCATACAGATACTGAAGATGAGGATAGTACTGTTGAGGTACAGGTGCGGCTGTCAGGGGCTGAAACTGTGCCATCATTTGACATCCCCCTCTTAGCTACCCAAACCTCACACACAGTTTCAGTGCCTATACAAACCCCATCACCAGTGGCCATAGCAGAGGGACAGTTGACAGTTGGTGGCAGTGCACAGGAGAGTGTAGTATCCATGCGTACTGTGTCTAGTCACAGCAGGCATAGCTGAATGTCCAGCAGGGCACCATGTAGGCAGATGTACCAGGGTGATTGTGGTAGGGCCACTGGTCATCATGCCCCTGGCAAAATCGCCACAACTGGTACTACCAGGTGCATGTTTCAGACTGTCATGGAGGTGCAAGCACATATGGAACTGTATGCCAGACAGGGCCTGAGGCTGCAGAGTGCTGCTCTCACATCTTCAAGCGACAGCTTCCATGAATTGTCTGTTGCCCTCCATGCTCATACCGAGGTCATGGATAGACAGTTTTTTGAGATGTTGAGCCTCATCGACCGTGGTTTGTCTGTGCTTGAACATGTGGTGGGAGTGCGGCAATGGCCGGGTGGACATAGGCCAGCAACACCAACAGCTGGCGGTCAACATCGATGTGCTAGGACACCAAGATGCTCCTGTAGTGGCAGTACCAGCCCCAGCACTGCAGAGGGGGCACTGTCTAAACCACAACACAGCAGGCCACGTGCACATGGCCCTAGCCAGTCACAGGAGGGACCAGGCTCCAGCGAACTTCTGTCATCATTAGGAGAGAGTACCACATTGAGGCCTGTACCTAGACATTCCCATGGAACCCCTGGCAGGCACAATCTATGTGTCCATGGACGGAGGCAGTGAACTGCACACCCTGCCACATATGGTCTGCAGCTGTCCAAAAAACACATGTATAGGGTAGCCACATGGCAGAACTGTGTGCATGAATACCCACACAGTATACTAACACACCTAGGGCAACCCCATAACTATACACACCATATCACCATGCCCTGTTCAACTAATTACACCCCTCACCCACAAACATGGTGTCAAATGTATGGCCCACCCTCGGTCTCTGGCAAACCAACAACATACCCTGTCCATATGATGATACCTGCGTCACATCCCTGTCATCCATAACATCGATGCAGGGACAGACTAATATGGTTCTGATGCACAAGGTGACTGTACTACATTGTACCAATGTACTGCAGTGTAACATGCTGTCAGGAGTAATGCTTAATGCATACATGTCAGTTAGTATAGCTGTCCAGCAATGATGCATTATAGCTGTTAGTAACACTGGGTGATTGTGGACTCCATAATGTTATCCATTTGCATCGTAAGTGTACATGTGTCAGCAGGAGGATGGTCTGCAGTCATATTCCACAAGGGGTATGGCACAGTGGTGACACCATGGCTGTGACATATCTGGGGTACAGTTTGTCACAGGTTTGTATAACAGTTGCCTGTGCCATATGGACAGGTGACCAGCTGGGAGATGTATAATCATCAACCTGATGTAAACCCATCCAGATACATGCCCACTCTTACTTGGCAACATTGGGACTGACCCCTACCTAGGTATGTAGTGCTACTGAACTGTGTGGTTTTCATTGCACACACCACCCAGCATTTAGGGTGAAGTGTGTTCCAGGTTACATTGTTAGATGCAAGACATCCCCACACATGTGCAGTATGTAATGGGGGATTTAATGGTTGTATATGGACAATACATAGTGTGACATACCATCATATACACATTATCAGACACATATCAGGCAGACACACATCTGAGAGACCTGGGCCTATCGGTGCGAACTAACTTGTTTGTGTGTCCAATGTATTACAGGTAGGCTGCATATAGCACATGCATAACTGGGCTGGATTGTGGTATCAGTTATCTGTATGATTGATGGTGGCAGTGGTCACCATAAAGTGGCACTTGGGACATATACCGGGTGTACCATGGTGTAATGACAGTGTACACAGCACCCACATCCCACAGTGGATATTGTACTCACTGGAACCCATGATGACACTCTGACATACCTACCATCACACATTGCCCACGACTGCAATACAACCCATTGAATATCCCAACAGTGGTACTACAGGGATATGCATCTAATGCACATGCCATAGGCGTAGTAGGATGTTGCATTGTCATGCCTCACTTATGGGCAGCAACAACACTATCCAAACTACTGTGTGGCAATGCGTATTGTAATAGGAGTATGTGGCCTCAGAATGCTGTACCCTACAGATATACCAACATGCACACATACACACACTTAGCAGATCTCAATGGGTATCCCATGCCTATCAACCCATTTGTACAACACTGTTGTGCTGGTACTGTAAGGCTCATGTAGCCATTAGGGAAAGGAGCATAACAGGGTACATGTAATGTCCAAAACAGCAGCAGCCGCATCTGACAATGGGTGTTGCAGTGGTTGTGAAGGCCCTCATGATATTCCCAACTACAGGTGTACTAACACAGACACTGCTATCCTCAGTAATGCACATGTATACGTGTGTCAGTAATGGTGTGCATCACTGCAGGTGGTCATAGGTGTGTACCTGGCTGTTGTCCATGGAGAGGTGGGTTGTGTAGGGGAAGTGTGTACAGTGGTATCATGCCACCTGCCATGTGCCAGCAGGCAACCTATCAACAGATACTACTGTGGTGACCCTCAAGGTGAGAGTGACATGCATCAGCTAATCCTCTGGGTGCTTTCTGCAAATGGCCACTGAGGTGATCCAGTTGACATGTATGCAACATATATTACAACACATGGTTAGTGTCTGTGAAGGAAACCTGTACCCAAGCATGTTCTGTTGACTGTGGTAGTGTAGTAGAGGTACCCGTGGCATGTGGTGCATACAGGGTGTTGTCTCCTATATGTGCCAGTTATAACACAGCTGAGCAGACATGTCGGTGTCAGTCAGGCATAGGTTGCCCGTACTTATCCAAGCTTGATAGCTGCCATCTGCACATCTGCACAGGGACTGACAGACAGCTTGGCAAGTAGCTATGCAGTAGGGTGAATGTGTCGACAGATAGACTTCTGACACTAATATGTATGCTATTACTACATGTTGGAAGCCCTCACTTACATGTGCTGCACAGATGGTAGTCTACAGTTACATTCCACATGTCAGGTCATTATCCAGTAGGGATATATACTGTGGCACAGCTTACACACCAGGAACATGACAGTGAGGCCTCAGAGTCCAGATATGCCTGCAGCTGTGCTTGTTGTCAGTGCTACATTTAGCACTCTACTCTTGCCTGGGAAAGCACTGTCAACAATAGTACCTCCATGATATACTACATGCCAGTGTGACAGCACATAACCTGGGTTACTATCCTTGTATGTAATACATTCACATGGATAACAATCCTGTACAGGTCTTATATACCTGTGTGTCCCAGACAGGACACTCATACCCCTTGCTACTGTAATGACAGCACATAGATGCATGTATTGTACATGGCATTACATGCATATATTACAGATGCCATTACCCTGCTATGTTATCAGACTGGGATGTGAGCACTGGTTACCAGGGCTAAGTAATGCTTTTCAGGTGACAGCATTGCTGCAATGTAACAGATAAGCAGAGTTGTGCACTGGTAAGTGAAGCCTACATGGTGAAAGCTCCCATACATTTACCCATAGCTTAGCACCGCTTAGCTTTTCCCAAACTCACGCAAGTGCACTTAAAGCTGCTCATAACTGCCTTAATCACTCTGCATCCAGCAGCCATTGTTCTGCCCTACAACATAATAAACAGTCCTTGCACGTATTGAACCCAGGACCCTGTACACTATAGTCATAACAGTTAACCACTACGCCATGACAGCTGGGATACCAGCTGTTGTTTTTCCAATATATCTTACACATATTGAATAGTATTGAACAATTGCATTGACTTCCACAATTGTCTAGTACTTGTTTTTGATATTACTGTTGCATCACATATGTTATATCTAAATGTACACATATCAGATACATACGGTGAGATACATCTCGGAAGGTATACACAACCATGATGTTTACACATGACAGCAATATGGATAAATACATATACATATGTTGATATATGTTTACATGTACATACACGTATATTCATACATATGTATGTCTACACATCTGTATAGTGCATCATATATATGGCCATTTGTAGATCTATTTGTATATACACATATATATATATATATATATATATATATATATATATATATATGTATGGGTCTACTTCATATGACCTAAATTTCATTTGACTGAAATTCATTTGACTGAGACCAAAACACTGAAAGTTCAAAAGACTGAAAACTCATTTGACTGAAACTCATAACAATGACACATTAAAGTAAAAGGTATATGTCATTTTCCCCACTGTAGTGCAATCCTGGAGTTAGTATATATAGTTATATTTACATGTGTTGTTACATATATATATAGCTATATATATATATATATATATATATATATATATATATATATATATATATATATATATATTTATATATATATATTTATATATATATATATATATATATATGTATATATATATATATATATATATATATGTATATATCTATATGTATGTATCTGCATATATGTGTGTGTATGTATATTTATCTTAGGAATGTTTATTGCTTCCACATTGTCACATCATACGTTCCCTATGGTAGCCAGACTGTACTGCATGATATGTTATTGATACCAGCATAACTGCGGTGGTGGTGCTGCGGTAGCATTGTTGCCTCACAGTCAGATGTTGTCCTGTTTGATTCTCAGCTAGAGTGTCTTCTGTGTGGGAACATGCATTAATTGGTGTACCTTCATTGAAGGTTGTGTGTCAGGGCTGGCAACTCGGCATGTAAAAATCTACTGCCAATCATTAGCGAACCAGAGTTCCACTGTGGCAACCCCTTACCAGGAAAAGCCAAAAGACACAACAACAACCAGCATGACATCATACAGGTGAGATGGATTACTGTTAACATCGTGTGCCCATGTTATGTCGGGTCCTGGTTATGGGACTTGCAACAGCTGGTAATGTATTGCAAGGCAGACCTGTTTGGCTGTGGGGGGGGTGGGTAATATCAATACGTAGAAGAAGTATGTAGCTTGGGCCCCCTCACCCCCATTTATGGTGCCTGTGGTCATATATGTATTTGTTATGTTCTCTTTTATATCTATAGATATATATCTGTAGGTACATATATAAATATATATGCATACATATATATATATATATATATATATATATATATATATATATATATATATATATATTTCTGTGTGTGTGTGTGTGTGTGTGTGTGTGTGTGTATATATATATATATATATATATATATTGACATATATCTGTAGAAGTATGCATATGTATATACATATATATATATATACATATACATATATATATATATATATATATATATATATATATATATATATATATATATATTTCTTGTACTGTTGAATGCCTGTGCTGGATGATATGTTTGTAAAAACATCAGTGTTATGCAAATCTGAAATGGCTTAGTGGTAAATCACTTTGGCTATGGTGTGCAGGGCCTGGGCTCAAGCCTTGCAGAGACTGTTTATTTTGGTGCTGGGCAGAACAAGGGCTGTTGGATACAGAGTGATTGAGGCACTTTTCAGCAGTTGTAAGTGGGTTTGTGCAGAGGTAAACACTGCTAACTTCTGGTTACAGCATCTTATACTCAGCTTCTAAATTACTTAACCTAAGTAGGCATTGCTTAACTCCACACAAAGAAGCTTAAACACACTTACTGATGCTTAAAAGTGCTTACTCCCGCTTACCTCTACGCTAATTTCTTTAACAGAAATGCAAAAGGGTTGAAAGGAAAGTGGTGAAAAAAGGGAACGCAGAGGGGGAAAAACAGTAGGGAAAATAGCTAGGGATGTGCAGGAAGGGTTTAGGGAAGATCCATAGCCGCCCATTTCTTCTACAGCAACAGCTGTGCATATGCACTGAATTTGGAGATAGATTTAGACACTCATACCCCTGAGAGAAGTTGAGGACAACAATAATGTTGTTAAGCCAATTAGACCAGATTACATGTGTCCAGTGGACATGTGTGCAAAATGGACAGCTATGTATGGGGCGATATTTTTTTTGGGAACAGATTGCGCTTTTTTTGTTCAAGTGAGAGTGGGATGTTGGGGAGGGATAGTAGGTATATTAGGGGAGGTAGGTTGAGTAGGTTAACAAACAGGACAAACAAGACACATACAGGGGTGGTATATGACACATGTGGGGGGTAAACACCTTGATGGGGAGGGCTGTTGGGAAATCGGAAGCCCATGAGCCCCCTAGTGGAAATAGTGGGAGTGAGGTCCCCACCCATGGGCAGTCACCACTGCACCTTCACAGCCCCAAAGGTGGCTGTGCTGGGGGCTGAGTAGGAGAGCCAGGCTGACCCTCTAGTCACAACACACAGCCCTCAAGTTGGCATAGCAAATCTCCGACCTCCCTGCTGAGCTCACTACACACCACGACCCAGACCTGGTGATGGGTGACAGGTTCCTGTCCCCGCTCACTCCCAGGGGGATGAGCCCCATCCCCTGAGGTGGTTCCACCCAAAGGTGGTGCAGGACCAACGGACTAGGAGGTCCCCAGTTGGGCCCCAGACATGCTGGTGCCCGGTGCCACGGCCAGCTGAGGTAGGACAGGTGGGTCTGCTGGGACCTGCATTCCCATACGTGCTATGGTGTTTAAGTTTCATCAACATATGGGGGTTAGTAATAGTCAACACATTCCAGGATTCGGTATAACAGCATGCATAGATATTCCCATTAACCCAAACACCAGATATGAAACAGTTGCATAGCAAACAGAACACATGCATATATGGGGCCACAGTGGTAATTACAACAGCATGCAGGTACATTAATGGCACTATGCCACCAATGTGGAAGTATCTCAACATAGCACATGCATAGAAACAGATTTAAATAATTATCGAACAACAGGACATATGTCCCAACATTAGAATTAAGTCAGCAAATACCAATTGAGTTGTGTATTTAGTTTATTGTTGCAGATATGGTGGTGGGGGGAGAAAGATGTCAATTAACAGCTAGAATATTCTTGTAGTTTGCATTATTTTCCTAGTCAGAGCTATTATCTGTACCTTACAATAATTAGTACACTACCCTATTGCCTTATTTTGGACAGTGGTATGGCTGTCGACAACTATATACATGATCTGGTTTTACCTGCAGTATACACCTCTTACCTGGTATACCTGTTGAGGAATTGTTTGCTAACACTAACTAACTGTTTCTACACATACTCCCAGATTCCAGGTTGATGTTATGCATATACCTGTCTATCTCTTTTTGCAGACACTATGGACATATCTTGACCACATGCAGGTGAACCGGGATGTATTTTGACTATTGCCCTCTTAAACCTTTAGTGAATTGTACAATGACAGGTTTGTTTTCATTGACATTTTCCAAATATGTACAGGCCTGACAGTCAGTTACATGACATGAAATGCTGCCTACATGTCAGAGATTAGCACACTGATATGCCAGGGGAACAGGGTGACAACCGGCAGATATCTGCCAATTAACTAGACATTCTGGACATTTCTGTACACTTGTGGGGTATGATTCTGCATACAGCTTACTACCACTCCCAGGATTTGGACCATGGCTGCATCTGCTAAAAATACAACACTGTCCATCACAGTTGTGTGTGCTATATAGATATTGCTGTGTATCTCTTATCTGATTTCTGTCTATAATTCGCCTGTGGTTTTACATTCTGACCTTGTATTACAACACTCTTATACAGGATTTCCTAGACAGTTATGTAGCACAGTGTGGGTGACAGTGATGAGTAATACCTTATTATTCAGAGTAACTGCAACACTAACAATGCTTTACAATACCAGAGTGAACAGTGCCAGTACAGGATATCAGTCTTTTATTTCTAGGCACAGTGTTCATATCTGACAGACCTGTGGGAGCAATGTTTGTTACCAAGACCTGAATGTTGACACACAAATTACCAGATTCTACATTAGTATTATGCACATACATCTCACTCTGTTACTGTACACACTCTGGTCACAGCTTATCCAGATGGGGGTGCAGATAGGACATACTTGGTTTATTACTCTCATAGCATTTTGGGGAGTTGCTAGAGTGACAGGTTTGTTCTTATAGATGTCTGACAATCGGTTGTATTTCTTGTTTGCTGCCTAAACATATGGCATCATCCCACTGATTTCCCAGGGGGACAGGGTGACATGCAGCAGATATGAGCCAATTTATTGGATATTCTGGACATATCTGTACAGTTGTGGGGTATGATTCTGTATGCAGCCTACTACCATACCCAGGATTCGAACCATGGCTGTGTGTGCTAAAAATACAACAGTTCACATCTCAGTTGATTGTGCTATTTGGATTTTTTTATTGTCTTTTCACTATTTTTTTGTCTAAGTCTCTCTCAAATGTACTATATGACCTCTTGGGATTGCACCAGTCATATACAGACATTCCTACACATTTTATTTATGTAGCACAGTGTGGGTAACAGTACTTAATACAACAGTACTATTAAGTGATTGCAAATCTACATTACCATATGATAACAGAGTAAACACATGCAGTCCAGCAGTTAGACCATTATTGTCAGGCTATTATGCTTTTATTTACATACAACCTATATGAGACTCTTCCTGCCATATTCTCTGGTGTATGCAGTACACGCCTTAAACTATAGAGCTTTTATACAGGCAATTATACAGGCAATTAACTTACTACTACTTTTATATTTATTTACTATGACCGTACATGCAAGAGTATTACTAACCTGCCTCATATCACAACTGCTCCAATCTACATCCATGGACCTCCTGGTTTATTGCCCGCTCACTTGCTCCTGTGAAATACATAGAAGGAATATTTAGCCATACCTATCAATAATATACATGAGCTGGCAATTATTAAACAGGTAGTGGACTGATACTTACACATGGCTTTGACTTCCCCTGTCCTCCTAGCCTCTTGGATACACTGATCCAAGAGATACCTCTTTTGCCGCTTCAGGTCAGCATAGAGATGCCTGACCTGCTCACCAGTTTGGGTTATGCCAGTGGCACTTGTGAGATCACAGGCGAGATGATGCTAGGCTTCTGCTTTTTATTGAGAACCCTGGTACTGGCCTTGCAGCAGTTTCATGTCATGTTCTTTCACAAGGAGTCTTGCCATGACTCTGGACACCTGGATGCCCTAGCGCTGCACCCAAATGTGCACACTCTCTCCCATTCCAGACATAGTGCCTACAAGGGGAATCTTTGCCATTATTGGATGGTTTTGAAAAGGCTAAGCTATGGGCAGACCTGCTTAACTAAGGTTGACATTGCTTAAAAGGGTATACCAATGGGCAAATTGAGTTAGCTGGCCTACATATTGCTTACACCTACTAAGGTGAGTTGTGCAATGCTTAGCGTTGCTTAATATTTAAGTTGCATTATATTTGCATTGTGGCATCCGCGGTGGTGGTGCTGCGGTAGCATTGTCACCTCACAGTAAAACGCTGACTGATTCGACTCTCAGCTAGAGCATCTTCTGTGTGGAGACATGCGTGAATGGGCGTACCTTCATTGAAGGTTGTATGTTAGGGCTGGCAATTCAGCACATAAAAATCAGCTGCCAATCATTAGCAGACTGGAGTTCTGCTGTGGCGACCCCTAACCAGGAAAAGCCAAAAGACACAGCATTATGGCATTGATTTAATTTTCATTACAAGTTATATATGTGATTGGTATCCATGATTCATGTGTACGTAAACTGTATGGGGTCCTTGTGTTTATTAGGGGAATTCACATTACATTGACACCTCACATCTGTGCTTAATGCAGTACTCCAGTTCACATATTTATGTCCTGTACTTGGTTATACAATATAAAACTGTATATAGATTCCTTTCACATGTTCAGTTTGTATTTCCTATGGTGAGGATCTGTTTGGTGATACCTCAATCCTATGTACTGCTGTGATGGCTTAGTGGTTAACTACTGTGACTATAGTGTACAGGGTCTTCAGCTCAAGACCTGCAAAGGCTGTTCATTTTGTTTCTGGCCAGAACAGTGGCTGATGGATACAGAGAGCTTAAGGCACTTTCAAGCAATTGTAAGCAGGTTTGCGTGGGTTTGCATGAAAGTAAGCAATGCTAACCTCAAGTTAAATATGCTTACAGAGAGTTAGCTTCAATATTGCTTAACCTGTGTTTGCATTGCTTACCCCCGGGCAATGGGCTTAAACTCACTTACTACAGCTTAAATATGCTTACTCCCACTTACTACTGCTTAAATATGTTTTCCCTTGCTTACTAGTGCTTATACCCACTTACCACCGCACTAATTTAGACAGTAATGTCTAATGGTTCTTGGGAAGGTGATGAATTTGGAAACTGTATGGATTTATCATTCATTACACATTTTACCTTCCATTTGTATCCCTGATTCCTGTGTACATATACTGTTTGGGACACTTGTGATTATCTATGGACTTTGCAACATTATGACTATGACACCTCACATCTGCATTTAATGCAGTACTCCAGTTCACAAATATATGTTATGTCGTAGGTTATGCAACAAAATAAATTGATCATAAAGTGATTTGACATGGAAAAGGGATTGTACTGGAGTGGGACTCGAGCCGGGAATGACTGTTCGTAAGGTGAATGCTCTGCCAACTACACTATTGCTGTACTGATTCATTTGCATATATCTTGCTTTTTATCGTCTTGTGCCATTTAAGCTGCAATAACCATAGCTAAGCGATGGGCAAACTCGCACAACTATGGTTAAATTTAATCTGTTTTATTAAAAAAAAACTTCTTTATCTTCACTGTTTTAAATATTGCTCTTGTAAACTTGGGGGGATGTTGCTGGGGTTATGCAAACACCTATGAGTGGTCTCACTCATTCTTATTCATACTCTACTGTTCTTCATTGCAGGGGCATGTATATTTTGAGAGCTCTGCTCTCAGACATGCCCCCTACACTCATACATGCTCTATGTCCATTTAGGAGCTCAGGCAGCGCACCTTCATTAATATGCCTGGCGCACTGCCATCCTGCTCCTAAACGGCTGCTTCTGTGCATGGCTACACTAGTCCTTCACGGAAGGATAGTGAATCCAGGGGCTGGATAATAAAATTTACCTTAGAAGGGAATTCTTTTCAATCTTTAGAGTCTGCATATATGAAATCAGTTCTTAAAATGGTTAAGAAATATGTTTTTTAAAACTTCATTAATAATAACAAAATTAACACTGTGCTTTCCATTGCACATACCTCTAGATTTTAGACAACTCAAAACAATGTTAAAAGGAATTTGCTGAAAAGGAATGATTTAGTATTATGGTCTGATTGCTTTGAAAAATGAAAAGCTAAATCACCAGAATATGTAATGAAAAATTATAAGTTGGATTAATCCATTAACCATATATTATCCATCTGAAAGAAATTAAATGAATTTGTAGATAATATGAAGAGGAACAAAACACTATTCCCCCATTATATGAGCATATGAATGTTATCATCAATGGTAAATTGACCTACAAAGAAAGATTGTCCAAGTTATATAAGTTAATTCTAAAACAAATAATAATAATAATAATAATTCTGATGCAAAATCTGGAACTTTTAATATAGTAGTGGATTGAGTGACTATAGATGGTAAGAATAAAATGTTACCTAAGTCACTTAGTAAAACTTCTTCAAGTTTAAACTGGGAAGATTTATGTGGAAATATATACATAGAATGTTTGTTGCTCACTATAAAAGCTATAGGTTTAGTAAAATATCTTCTTCAGTCTCTTGGAGATGTAGTAAAGATATAAAAACTGATTGAACATACATGTTTACAAATTGTGAAAAATTAAATGTATATAGGGAAGAACTTGTACTTGTACACAGTAATTCCACAATCTATTGATTTAGAATGGGTCAGTGAGATGCTCATTCACCATAAAGTTAATCAAGACACTAATAACCTTATTATGGAACTGTGGGAATTGGTCCTAAGCAATAATTTTGTAACTTTCAACAAGAAATATTATTTACAAAAGAAAGGCATAGCTATGGGGTGACCATGTGGAGGGGCATATGCAAATATGGTTATGGCATATTGGGAGAATAATTTTGTATTTAATTCCAAGTATAATACATTGTTGAAGTCTTATCATAGATTCCAGGATGATATCAGTATTATTTGGACTGGAACACAAGAATCATTGAATGAGTTTTTTACATACATAAATGGTACTACAGACTTTTTCCAGCTTATTTGGAATGTTAATATGGAACATATGAACTACTTGGATGTTCATTAAGAGAAGGACAGAGTCAATGGAATGTATAAAGCAGTGATTTATAGAAAATACACCTATTCAAATTGCTTTCTGCACTATAGTAGCTCCCATCCAGAGCACCAGAAGAGATCTGTTGTCAAAGGACAACTTGTTAGGGCAGCACGGATGGTAACAACACATCATGAATTTTTAGACGAATGTGTTACATTGCGTACAATGTTTACCAACAGGGAATACCCTAGTACCCTGGTGGACGCATTAATACAGGGGTCACTTGTGAAAAGGTTGATTGGGCATTTTAAGCCCATCCTTTATCAATCAAAAATTAATTGTGATTCTTTAAGTTCAGGATACTATGACACGGAGTGGGTACAACAGGAACAAAACGATGTAGTGCAGCTAGAATCTGGCTTTTCTAAAGTGCTGGTGATTACTTTTTCCCAGGATTATAGGGCAATTAGGGATGTATTTATGAAAAATTGGCCCATTTTAATAGAGGACCCCCACATTAGGACCCACATGGATGAGAAACCCAAAATTGTGTATCGAAAAGGAAAGAGTTTCAAAGAGATATTCAAACCAGTTATGTACAGGTCTATCCAAACAAATTTGGATATGTCGAAATGTGGGGCATGCCATTGGTGTCATAAAATCAATATTGCTGACAGTTGTTACTTAAGAGATGTTAAATATTTTGTAAAAAGCAGATATACTTGCAATTCAAAAGCAGCGGTCTATTTAGCTGTATGTAATTCTTGTCCAATATTTTATATTGGAAAAACCGAGCGGCGTCTCACTCAAAGAATATACGAACATGAATATGCCATAAAGAAAATTCATTTAAATAATGCTTTGGCTAAACATGTCAGTGAGTTTAATAGCCATCAATTTCTTTTTATGGCTATAGACCATGTAAGCATAATGGAAAAGGAACCATGGCCCCCATCTAGAACTCAAAGAACTAAAATGGCAAATTAGAGTTCAAGCCGATAAGTGGCCAGTAATTAATGAATGCACTTCTATAGCACCTGCATTAAAATTAAAAGCATTACAAAGAAAGAAAATTGTTTAATGGCATGCATTTTAAGTTATTTATGTGCAATGTATAATTGTACAGTTTTTTACAAGTTATTATAATGTTTATTTATTTGCAAATACATTTTTCTTCTTTAAAATCATCTTTGATGCAACATTATTTCAGTTCTTACATTTCTTACATTTTTTTACATTTTTATGTGTAAAAAAGAATTTTATTACATTTTAAATAATTCTAAGTTTTAAAAGTTTTAAATATTTTAAATGCCAATTCAGTATTTTTTAAAAATGTACATTGCTGCAGTATTTCAATTTTTTGTGAGCAAATCTACATATTGGGTTGATAATATGTATTTAGAACGACTCAAATTATAGTATTTATGTATATGCTAATTTATATAAATGAGAGTCCAATGGGAAACAAAGTGGTGATATAAAACAAAATGATGTAACACATTTTAAATGTCTGAGGAAGTTTAATAGAGATTTAAACGAGAGTGCTAACATTGTTTGGTTTGTCATTAAAGTATCTATTTTTTACCATTCAAGTTAGTGGTTTATAACTGAAGAGACGTGGTGCATTGGCATTTATTTGATTCAGTTTGTTTGTTGTTTTCATTTATCAGTTTGTCAGTAAGGATTCTAATTTGGATTGTAGGCCAAGTTGGAGGTTGGTGAGCAATGGGGCACCGTATATGAAAGAGGAGAGAAGACAGGTGGAAGCTAAGGTCTTTCTAGTAGAGGGAATGAGGTAGCAAATGTCCCTGTACAGGAGACCTAGTTTTTGGTGTTTTTTTGATGGCTGTTTGAATAACGATGTTGAATTTTAGATGCTCATCAATGGTGACACCAAGTAACTTAGTGTGAGATACTGCTTTGATTGGGGTATTGTTCTAGCTTAATATAGTAAAGGAGGTTTTGTTAAAGGAAAATATTCTTGAGGAAGTACAGATCATTTGTTTTGTGTGCATTTAGGGACAAGTGGTTGTTGTGCATCCACATTTCTGTTAGTGAAAAAGCAGACTGGGTTTTGAGTAGAAGGTGGAGTCAGCAGTGCATATGATTGTAGAATCATCTGCATACTGGATGAGGGAGGTATTGGGGATGGTGTGGTGAAAGTTATTGATGAATATGTTGAAAAGTAGGGGACCAAGTACAGAACCTTGTGGAACACCAGTGGGGGAGTGTAGGATGGAGGAGGTTGAAGATTTCCATTTTACAGCTTGCTGTCTTTCAGAGAGGTAGCTAGAGAACCAGGAGATGATAGGGGTAGATATATTGAGAAAGGAGAGTTGAGAATATAGTATAGGGTGAGAGGCGGTGTCAAAAGCTTTGGATAGGTCAAGGAATAGGGTAGAAACAATTATGCCAGAGTTGCAAGCATGGTTAATAAACTCTAGGAAGGATAGATGGGCAGTGATGGTAGTATGGCCATGACGAAAACCATGTTGGGTGGGGCTAAGGAGGTTATCACCCCTAACTGTGAATTCTGACTAAAAGCTAAAAGCTCTTATTCACCAGGTAATTCCCCACAAGAAATCCTAAGAGCATAAGTAAGAAGAGCTGTAAACTGAGATTTATTTATTTATTTATTTTGTTTGCATTATTTACTGACATAGAGCACTGATAAAATCTGACCATTTTCAGTCTCGGTCAAAAACTGACCAGAAATATAAAATAGATAAGAGTGTAATAACATGCAAGCAATATTAAAGCAGTATGATGGTAGAATAATGCATTGGATAGATACATCCAATGAAGCAGCAGTAACGTTGTCAACTCACAGTAAGAGGTACTCCGGTTTGATTCTCGACTGGGGTGCCTTCTGTGTGGAGTCTTCATGTCCTCTCTGCATTCATGTGGGTTTCCTCTGGGTGCTCCGGTTTCTACCCATGTTACAAAGACATGCATCTGGAGCATTTCTCCCTGGCCTTCCGCTGAAAATTGGCTTTGTTCCAAGGAGAACTTTCCCAGTAAACAAATGTTAAATAAATAAATAAAATAAATAGATAATATATAAAAAAGCTTCAAAACATTTGATGATGTAAAATAAATTAGAGCTGTGAAAAGGAGCAAAGGATCTTAGTGTTTGAGTTAGAGTGGAGAAGAGGTAAAGAGAAAATATGTGATTTGGCCTGAAGAGTAACAAGTACATTCTGCTTGAGCAACTAAATGTGATTTTAGTAGAGAACAGAACTTGGAATAAGAGGATGAGTCTTTAATTTGAGGTAGGAGTGGCTTTCACAGTTTGCACCAGAGAATTTGCATTCTGGAAACTAAGTTGTTCAAGTATTATAGGTTGTATGTGGGGCGGGTGTGTCTTATTAGTTTTAGGATAAAGAATGGAGAATAATTCCATGTAGGAGTTTGGATAGTTGTGATCATAGAAGCAGGTCTGATGTTTGGTTGACTGTGATCCAGTTAGCCTTATTATGTAAAAACATCTCCATATTTTGATTTCTAGTGCTTGAATAATTGTGACGTTTATAGCAGAGACTGCTGATATAATAGGGAGGTTGAGGGTGTAGGATTCCCTTCCCTATCTCAAATGTAGTGGAGTGTGAAAAAACATGATTTTTTTGTGCACAGAAATCTAGGGAATTGATTTTTTAAGTGTATTATCAAGATTCTAGTGGAAGTTGAGTGTCTAACCAGATACCAAGGTACTTGGAACAGGAGACTTGTTCTAAGGAATGGTTGTGATGAAAGTTTTCTTTTAAGTTTTTTGTATCTGCTGAATGTTTGTTTAGTATCAAAAAGCATAGATTTAGTTTTGGATGTTTTTAGCATGAGGTTTTTTACAGTAATCTCCTCCATGATGTGATTGAAGTCAGATTGCTGTTCTTTCTGTAAGGTATTTGGGGAGTGGTTGGAGCAGTGGAGGACCATGTCATCTGCATATAGGAGAAGAGTAAGATAAGGAATAATGAGTGGAAGTTTACTGATGTATGTAGAGAACCAAAGGGGGACAAGAGCAGATCCTTGAGATACACCTTTGAAGAGGAGAGAGAGGTACAACAGTTATAGTGCACTGAGTAATGGTTGTTAGTCATATAACTTTGGAACAAAGGGATGGCATCAGGGCTGTTGCCTGGTTCTAACAGGTGCATTATAAGAGAGGAGTGATTGACTACGTCAAAGGCTATTTTGAGGTCTATAAAAAGTGTACAGAGAACATGCCTCTGACCATTGACATGAAAATGTCATTGATCAAAGGCCAGATGGCTGTGGCTGTTATACTCCCTGACTTGAAGCCATGTTGTTTTTGTGAAAGACAGTGGCATTTGGTAATATAGTCTGTGAGTTTAAAGGTAAACAATTTTTCCACAAGATTTTGCACAGGGTTAGATGGATGGAAATGGGGCAGCAGTGTGATGGGAGTGTGGGTTGTTTTTTTAGGCAGTTGTTTTACTGTGACAGAGTTTCATTTGTTAGGCATGGTGTTGGCAGTAAGACAAAGATTAAAGATGTGTTTTATGGTTGTAACAACGGCATTGGAAAGTGGTTTGTGAACAATGGATGCAGATTGCCTATACCTGTGGGACCTTCCAGCTGTACCTGTTCAGTAAAGGGATGATGTCTTTGGATGAGATAGCATATCTGGGGGTGTTTGCAGCATATTTAGGTGATTGCTAAAGTGTCTATGGAAATCATTTACAAGCAACTGAAGGAAGTAATCGTAAAAGTTTGTGGCAGGTTGCATCTATGAAAGTTGATTTACTTCTTTCCAGACTCAGACTCATCAGGACCTATTTTCTGGTACCTGAAGATAATTTAGTGTTGGTCCCTAGATCTAAAGCCACATTTCCTTGTAAGAATTGTAATGTATGGCAATATGTAGTAACAGGTTTTGAGAGTATAAACAATGTGAGATTTGACTCTGTGGCGGTGATTTCATGTGAAACTAAGGGGATTATATATGCCCTTCATTGTCCCTCTACCCTGGTATATATTGTAGAAAGTAAAAGGATGTTTAGAACTCGGTTACAGGAAAATATTAGAGATATAAAAAAAACCAAAAAACAGAGAGTCCTGTAGCTACTCGTTTTATAGAATGTCACAATAGTGACTTTAGGTTACTACAAGGAACTATTTTGGAAAACATAAGGATGGAATAGAGGCCATCAAGTATTTTTTGGGAGATAGTTCTTTTTCTAATTTTATGGTTGATTTGGTAGATTTTTGTTTGAAAAGTAATTATTTTTATTTTGATAACCAAATGTACAGGCAAAAACAAGGTGCGGCCATGGGGGCAGCTTTTGCCCCCCCCCCCCATATATGCCAATATCTGAATATTTTTTAATTACTTTTTATTTTAATTAGGTTTTAATAAAAAATATGTTGATTTTTATTTTTGATATATAGATGATTTGATATCCATATGTGAGGGTGGTTGGGAAGAAGTTGAGAATTGTATACTTGAGTTGCATAAGAATTCATTTGGTCTGTTTGATGGCCTACAGAAAGGTGCAAAGGTTATATGTTTAGACTTATTTTGGAAGGAAAGGAAAATGGAAGTATTACAACAGGTATACACAGAAAATTTGTTGATGGTAGTCAATACCTTCATGCTACCAGCTGCCATCCCCCCATGTATGTGTTGAAAGCTTTACCTTATGGGGAATTATTACGAATATCTTGGTTATGTAGTGAAAAATACTTACTGGCACAGGAGATAAAACAAACTACAAATATGTTTTTGAGAAAAGGGTATGACCCAGGTAATATACAGGAAGCCCAAACCAAGATATTAAGTGAATTAAGGGAGACAAATAGAAAGAGGGGAAGAAACAGGCCACATCAAAACTGTGAGGGAAATTATTTAAATAAACAGCATACTATAGATCCAGGATATTATGTATCAGTTTATAATGTTAAAAGTAAAGAAATGGTAGACTTGATTGAATATTACTGGAATTATTTAGTATAAGATAAATTTTTGTCAAATATTTTACCAACAAAAACTTTTTTTTCATACAATAGAGGTAAGAATATAAGGGACATGACAGTACATGATATGTTTAGTATGCCAACTATGGAGTTAAGAAGACCTCTGTCATTTAAAGGGATTCATCCTGGAGTTTGCGAATATATTTTAACTAATGGCTATATGATGTCTGGTCAATACCCCACCAGACTGCCAACAATTAAATGTGACATCCCCCACTTAAAACCCGTGTCAGTAATTAAGGAGCCTCAATCCTCACCCCTGGTGCCAGTGTGGGAGCATCAAGGAAAACACCAGAGCACAAAGCACACAAGAATAAAATTTCACACTTTCCCTTAAGAGCACAACAGGAACATGTTCTGTTTCCTGGGACTGGACTATATACCTCTGTTCACCACAAATGTAATTCCTTTTATACACTTCAGAACATTGTGTACCAGTTTAAGACCTCTGACACACACTCAAAATAAATTTAAATCTCACACACTGAAAAACTCATGGGAAGCCTAACACAGATTTCCAGCCATGTTCCCTCCCCAATGCAAATGGTAAACACTGCCACCAGAGTCAGCCAGGTCTACACGTCCTTCAAAGGGTGATCATTTATTACAAATTAAATAGAAAAATAGATTACAGCTATGATCAGAAGCAGCCAGGCATTTAAGGTGACCTGGGAAGTATCAAACCAGTATAAGCACTCTCTAATCTCTAAAGAACACACTGGATTGTCCAGCTACAATGTAAAGTAATGAAAAACATTTAATAATTAGTAAAATGATTACAAGAATGTAAATCAATAATTTTCAATAAACACCATAATTCGATCACTTACATTTTTCTAAATTATATCATTGTATAAAAAGAGTTTAGTGTTGTCCCACCAACTTTGGGTAGTCTGGGGCATCCAATATATGCACTGCACATGTCCTAAGGCTATATATGTAGCACAGTACATTAAGTTGAGCACCCCTCACCCAAGAAGAATTATAGCTCTCAACTATCCCTGATTTTGCTTCCTGTGTTTCCCCATCCCTCTTAAAATGTTTTGATATTCTGCTAAATCACCAAGAATTACAGTAAATCAATAAAACCTGTCATTAGAGTGTCATACGTTTTTTATAGAAAATGCATGTTGATGCAGACGTTTTATTTTATTTATTTATTTATTTTTGGGTGGTTGAAGGATGGAAACAGAAACTTCCACCATTCTGTCTAATGTATAACATTTCCTTTGGGTTATGGCGAAGGGTTCAGGGCAGCTCTAAATATTTCTTTATAGTTATTGCTGTTTGGACCTCAGTTTGTTTTGACTGCTTTGTGTAGGCAAAAGCTGGGCAGCTGTAGTGACTTGTTTTAATAGGGCTCCAATCTGGTTTATTTTCTTCACTTCGTGGTGATGAGGATTCAGCAACTTCTTTTGCCCCAAGTGAAGTTTCTGTTGACCGGAGGTTTTCCTTTTGGGAACAGTTGATTTACAGTGCACATATGGATAGGTCTGTCCAGTCAGACTACATATTTTTGAATATTAAATAGGGCTTATTGTATATTTTTTTTATTTTATTCATTTAACTGGGTAAGGCCACTGGACATGTGTCCATTTTCAGGGTCACCCAAGGGCACTCTATGTTTAACTGATTTGATCAGATATACACAGTAGGCAAATCAACATGTAAGGAATCAAAATCTATATTTGTTGACAACAAGAAGCAGTTCATTAACTCTTAATCCTCTGCTCTAACTGGCAGACAGTGCAATACCTATATAGTGTACAATGCACATGTCAGCATGTATTATTACTGTATCTTTCAGTAACATCATGGTACACTAGAATATTAGTATATTTCTAGGTCAGAAGAATCTGACACAGTTAATGGGTGAACCGGTATAGTACCGAGAGTTAAGAAGCAGAAATATTACTTCCGCCCTAACTGGGTAATAACTTGGTATTACTCAAAATCACATAAATTTAAAAAAAAAGGCTGTCATAATATATTAGCAAAATAACATCACAATTTCTGTTCGTCTTTCACTGTAGGGCCAGAATTACTGTCTGTAATAGTACATGTGTTCAATTATGCACATACTGAAATATGTCTGTAGAGAAATCACTTAATGTTACACAAATTTCTCTTACTAGTGATTTGATGTTACTTATCTTCTTGCAGTTGAAGCAGACAAAATCTTTGAAACATTGAGAGCACATCACTTATGTTAATACAGAATCAGAAAATCTCAATAGGTAGTAATGGAAATTAGCTCATTAAACGTTATGTTTGTTTATATAGCATTGTGATGTAGTAATATGTCTACAGTACTGTATTCTTTCCCAGGGTACTGTCAATAAAGAATGTTTACACAAAAGAGGATGCAGTCAAGATCATGTACAGAGATGGTTGCAATCAAGAAATCCACATGTGATGGCTGGGCTATTATCTAAAAATCCCTTTGCACTTTGCTGTATACAGATTATTTTTCCCCAGGAAAGATGATTTGTATTTGTACTTCTATAACTATTACATGAAAGCCTGTGGAAAATTAGCCTTGTTATTTTGAAAGCCAGTCCTTGTTGCTAGACTCACGAATACCCACATGCCAGACTCTACCAGTGACTTGGCGATCAAATCAAATTCAAAATCCACCTCAGCAGATGGGAAACAAAACCTGGAGTACACCCTTTTGAATAACTCACTATCCTCAATTATGCTTCGACTATTCAACAACTCACAGCCACCAGTAAAGAAACTAAGCCCAAGCTAAAGGTATTTTACTTCAGATTCAAGCTACAACATAAAGATATTAAACAACACTGGGATGTGTTAAATAATCATCCCAACAGACTGAGGACCCAACAACAAAGCAGAGGATACTGAACTGAAAATAGATTATATGGAAACTGGGTCCAGAGACACAATTTATGGGGACATTGACAATTTTCTAGGATGTTGGCCTAGAAGGTGACAACCTAGATGCATTAATAAGTAATGAGATGGCTACCTTTCTAAAAAAGCGGCACCCTCCAATCATTGAAATAACCTACCAGATCCCAACAAAATGTTCATTCAGTCTTCCTAGACAATTTATCTTCCACTGCATAAACTATTTAGAATGAGAATAAATACTGAACATTATAAGAGACTTAGTATCCAGCTGTCAGCTTAAAAGGGAGGGCCTAGTTTATATTGCCCCACAATACAATAACTCGCTTCTTCAGAAAAGGAAAACACTCTTGCCAGCATCATATGTTGTCTGGTCCCTCCACTTTTACATCAAGAGACGATAAAAGATAACTGGCACAATCACACTCAGCAGTGAACAATTCACCAGGGAAAAACAAATTAGAAATCTACCATCTTAACCACCCTGCATATCCTCAACCCAAGAAAACAGGTTTCTACCTTTGGCAGACCATTTGGATGGTGAAGAAGCTAACTCACTGGACTGTTGAGCCCTGACCCATTGCAAAAGGAATTGGACACAATTAAACAGGACCAGCCTCATTCACAGAGGGATCACTACTCACCTCAAGTAACAATAGCAGACTGCAATACCAGCTGCATCAATTTACAGCTGTTGTAAATAAACCCAGCAACTCAAATAATCTCAGTTTTTGTTTCTGCTTTCAACAACTTTATCAAGACCTACTGAAACAATAAATCTATATCTGCTATTTTTAGAACATTACCAGGTTGGGTTTGAGATGATTAACTTGTAGGTGAAAAGCTGTGGTACTGACCATATTCTGATTTCATGTAGAACCATGTTTGGCACAGACCTTACTTGTGGTCAGATTGGAGGGAGTCATTTTTAGTGATGATATACTTGTAAGGGGAAGATGATGAGGTAGTATAATTACGTTGATGCCCCCCTCCTTCTCCTACTTCCTAGCCACACTTACTATGGACCAATGCCAATTACATGGCTCACAGCATTCTTAACAACTGATGGTTCCTTCTACTTACAATGCAACTAGAAGCTAACACTTTCAAAGATGTACGACCTGAATTAAGTTCTGGTTTAATGGATGATATTGCTTAAAGATATGAGGCAGCTACAGTGACTAAATAGTGCATTGAATGTAGCAGTAAATAAAGGAATGGATGGGTTAATGTTATAAGCCCAATCCCAAATGCGCTGTGATCTAGCACTCATAACTTTGTGCACATCCACCCCTACGTCTCTTTGAGTTGTACAAACTAAGCATGGAAGAGTGAAATGCAGTGATCATGGAGTTAATTGGCATAATGTTGTACTGTTTCCACTCTGTTTATTTTCTCTAGTATTGCATAGCATAGTGTGTCCTGTGCTCAAAGCACTCACATGTCTATATCCTCAACTTGTAAAATCCTCCAGTGGAATGTCAGGGGAGTAAACTCTAATATAAAATAGGCCTGTGTACTTCAGAGGCTATAACAACTAGACAAAAATGCAACATATCTACAAGAAAATAAGCTCAGAAAATCTAATGTTGCCCAATGTCTACGAAACTGTCAAGGATGGTTTATAGTGGCTTGTAGCAATCAACCACAAAAAGGTGTTTTCATCCTTGTCACAAATAGCATTGTGTAGAGTTTCATAGACATAGTGTTAGAGAAAGGGAGATGATGAGCATTGGAGAAATTAAACATGACACAGGGGTAATTGCTAACCACTTTCTATGGTCCAAATGAAGAAAATTTACCTCCCTTTCAAGGTTTTCAGGCTGCATGAGTAAAATTAGGGGATCATCACATATCTATCATCCTGGGAAGCAATTTTAATGTGGTATCTGACAATATGAAGGATAGAATCTGTGGGTCAATCAAGATTATGAAAATATGTAGCTATTACTTGGGGATGGATACAGGAGTTCTACTTAGTGGTTATTTGGAGAGTCCTACACTGTGCTAACCAATATTATGCAATTTTTTGCCGGCAAACTGGTGTAATTAGCAGACAATATTTTTCCCAATTAGATATGTAACCCAGCAGCTAAAGGCACTCTCAAATCAGAGTTGGACCATATGGGAAAATTCCAGGTATTACTGGTCACAGCTACAACCATTGACTCAGATTAATCCCTTACTATGGAAGGATTCATTAGCATTCCAATCCTTAAATTACTGGATTAAGTCCTTCTGGCAGATTCAACAAGTAACATTTGATACAATTTGGTCTGCATGGGACACATATATGTAGAAACTCCTTGAGGGGGCACATTACCTGAAGGATAGAAGAAATGGGGGAATGCACTCCAGACTTAGGAGGAAGGAAACAGAGCTGGAAATAATCATCCAAAAATATGCACAGACTATTGTGTCTAAAGTATCTTACAAAAGGAGATTAACAGTGTAAAGAGTAAACTCAGAGAAGTCAAATTTGTATTATATCATCAAAAATAGAAGAGGATGAGGTTGTATCTCTGATGAACTGATTATGTCATCTAAACTGCTTGTACAGCATCTCAGTGGGAGAAAGCATGTCTGTTCAATCCTTACACTGTGGGAAAAACAGGGCTCTTATCATTACTCTGCCCAGGCAATCTATCAAAGAATGGCAACATGTCTAGGGAATATTTAGCAATCTCTACCAACCTTCCCTTATGGCAAGTGGGAAAGTATCACATAGTAAAATTGCATAGCCTTTGCTAAGTGATGAAGAAATAACCCAACTGGAGGAACCCATAACCCTGGTTGAGGTGAAGCAGACTATACTATTTAAAAAGGGAAAACTCCATGGCCAGGCAGTAACATCTGGAGGAGGATTCAGCTCCAACCTTGCTGTATCTTTTCCAATCATTTCTTCACTTAGGTATATTACCACACCAAATTAGAATAGTGAATAGGCTCACCTGTCCAAAGGAAGGTAAAAGTGTTCTAGGCCTACAAAATTATAGAGCCATTCATTAATCTCTGTAGAAACTAATGTCTTGGATAAAGTACTGGTCATTCATTTAGAGTACTTTATCTCAGAATGTACTGGAAATAAATAACAGGGTTTCTTCCCAAGACAGCATAACCAACTGATAAATCTATAGCTGTACTTTTTATTGATTTCCATAAAGCATTTGTTTTCTTAGCATGGGATTTTCTATGGTAGGTACTTAACGTTTTTGAACTTATGGATAGTTTTACAGGATTTTGTAACCTTCTATTCCAACTTGGGTAATAACAAACAAGATTATTTCTAGTGCCTTAGAACTTTTTAGGAGTACCAGACAAGGATGTTAGTTATCTTCTTTATTTATACCTGCTGTGGAATCCCTCAACCTGTATCTAAAACAGAATCACCCCCACTGGGACATCCCTTACTTGAGGAAAAACTAATTCACAGATATGTGGTTTGCAGATGAATGTTTTCTATTCTTAGTCAATCCCCAGCTATATTTGGCTATGGTGTTAGCAGTATTTCAATATTTTGCTCATATCTCATGTCTACGTAATCAGCAGAAGTCTGTCTGCCTGCTTTCCCCTAAATTCTCCATGTCTTTCCATAAAACAGATAAGCCAGGAGCAAGGGATGCAATGAAGTACTGTAATTACATATCTAGTCATTCATATATCATATACTCCTGTCCTATGGACAATCTCAGACTAGTAATAGAACATTGTCAGCACAAACTCCAAACATGGTCTAAATTGAAACTGACACTATTAGCAAAAGTTGGGTCACATGCATGCTCATATTATCCAAATTTATTTTCCTGGCCTGTAGTATCCCACAGTTAGGCATCCAGATACAACAAATTCATATGGAATAGCAAGCACCCAGGAATAGTGAGGGGGAAAGTAATAGCATCAAAGAAATTTGGGAGCCTGGACCTTCCTGATCTCAGGAGGTATGCCCATGCAGTGGACCTTTAGTTCAATTCACCCAGAGGCCCATTTGGACATTAATGGAACTCTGCCTGTTACATATGTTCAGCATAAGACTATTACAGTTGGGGAATGATGGACGTTGTGGAACCCAGGTGGTTTGGAGGAGTACATTAAAAAGTAGATAGGGTGGGGTCACTCCTTAAAGAAGAGTGTCCAATCATTTGACAGATGATGGGCCAGTTCCAGGGTGTTTTCACCTCTTTCAAGAAGCTGCAGATCTGGCATGCAACTCCTCTGCAATCACATAAACGTGGATGGGGATCGGATAGCTGCTAGAGATGTGCAAACAGCAATGTGGATTATTTACAAATGCTGTAGTATTTCAGGAATAGTATAATGATCTAGAGTAAGGTCAGTACAGCAACGTTTTTGGCCATTGAGAGGACAAATAAACTCCCTCGCTGACTTTGGGTTCCTGGTCTTGGGAATTTCCCCTTAATCTGCCCAACCTTCTATCGTCGGAGACAAAGTAGTTCATACATCTCCAATTAACAACATCAGCCATCTTACTTAAATATTGGAAAGTGCTTGGTAAAGCTATCAGCCCTGACTTTCATTGTTAGGATATGTAAATCATTACATCTGGATCCTGACATATGATCTTACAGTGAGCTGTGTTGTACTTTTCTGGTTGCATGAGACACATCAGTTTCATATCCCCTTCTATAAATCTACTATATTTTATTTTTATCTCATTTACCAATACATTTTCACTATCACTTTTGGAAGAAGAAGAATGTCTATTATGTTAATACAGCTTAATAAAAATAGTCTGCAATATTCAAGGCATATTTTTATAATAGGTCTGTGCACCACCTAGGCATTGCTCATTATTCTTACATCTGGTACACATCTGACAAACATAGGAGCATCTAGTCAATAGGTGCAAACACATTAGATAGACATGTCTATACACACAAGTGCCATGCTAAGCCAAGAGTCAGTTACATGCAATATGCTGTTTATGTGTTTCTAGTGATGCCGGCTGGATTCATGGGTGATTACCCCATAGACAACCACCAGATCATTCAGAAAATGAATGGTCTATAATGCAGCACATGCCAAGACATGTAATATAGTGGAACATATGTTTACCTTTTTCAAGGGATGCTTGCATAGCTTAGATATGTCAGGAGTGGCATTGCAATACAGTCCTGAAATCTGCAGCAAAGTTTTTGTTGTGTGTGAAATGGTACAAACAGTTGGAGAGGTAGGTGAACAACTTCACAGGACCCTTAAGTTGTTGCAGCAGCAGCACAAGGGATGGTTAGTGAGTCAGTTGAGGAAGGCACAACAGCAGGAATACCACACCTGAGGAAGGAGCAGGCTTATCCCACTACAACACTGGGAAAGTGGTGTCACCTTGTCCACACCTATATGCAAGGGTATAGACAACACAGAGTAAAGTGGTGCATGTGTTACCACACTGAGGTTATACAGGACAGGGCCTAGATTAGCCATGCTGTACATCAGAAATAAGCATACTCACACAGGTTAGGTGATGGAAGGGCACAATCAATATATTATCTCTTGTTCAGGTGGCTAGGAAGGCACAGTGACTAGTCACTACAACGGTTTGAAATGGGTGAAGGTCATGGGAGCTGTTGGGGGACACAATGAATAGTTACCACAACATCAATAACACACAATAATACACAATAGGATGTGGGAGGGCCATCAGAAGTGAGTACTACTCATGAGGGTCATCAGGTCATACCGCATTGGGATGAAAGAACAACATCCTCTAGTTCTAGCTCTTCCCTACCACCGATGGCATAATGACCTGACACTGCAAGCCAAAAGGGTAGATGATAACAATGGTCCCTTCATGGTAGATTGACCCTCACCACTGCAGGATGTGATCCCTGAATCTTCATAGTGTCATAAAATATATGGTCATCACCATAATGATCCTTTTTAACATGCTCAGCAACCGCATTGTGATATTTCTTGTTTCTTAAATCAATTAGATCTCCCTGGGTTCTTGTTTTATACGTCCTTTTAGCTTTTCCTATACATACTTTATTACACCTACAGACAACCAGATATACAACTGTAACAGTATTACATGTACAAAAATCCACGTTTTTAATTTATCATTAATAAACTCAACCTTATTCACAATATATTTGCAGATATTACACTCAGCATACCAGAGTAATATTGATGTGATACCCCAACCCCATGAAAAATGAAAAAAATGAGTTTGTTGGCAATGACAACAATGGCAGGGGTAAGTCCTTTTGGAAATTCAATGTTAGTGGTAGAAGAAATATGACATTTAAAGTAACTATGCATCACTTTATCCCATTTTGACTGAACAATGATTTTAGCTGGTAGCGTTAATGGCTGAACAGGTAGAACACTATTTTTGGGGGGCTGGAAGATCAGAAAGGTGTGAGATCTGTTCCCACTCTAGGTAGTTGTATTCATTTCCCAATACTCTGTGTGCCTCCATGGTACAGTGGTAAATCATTGGACTTCAAAGAACAGGTATTTGATTTTCGGTCTAAGGGCCTAATCTATTCTTTCTAGTATGAGAAACAATAGATCCAAGGATTTAAATTTTGCTTGTGACATAAATAGGTCATGTTGGTGAAGCAGTTATGTGTCTTATTGGATCCCTGTGCTCTGGAATAGCCTCCCTATCTATGTGAAATAGAGTCTATCCTTAAGCCTACTTAAGCGTAACCTTGACCAGTGGATGGTAAACTGGAAATTCACCACAGGTCTGGCCCTCATGTATCTGACAGATAGTTGCAAACTGCAGCTATGCCCAAACTAACATACCCCCTACAACATTTAGAAACTGCCTAACTAACATACCCCCTCTTAATAAATGCCCATGATGCATAGGGACACAATTGTGTTGGGTTATGCAGTTAGGCTTATAAAGACCCTGGTGGTCTTAGCCTAGTATAAATCTATGAACCTATATACCTATGAGAGCATTAATCAGTTAGATTTTATTGGTTTAGCATTAATTATGTTACTGTTTGGTTTATTAATGATGCCAAAATATTTAAGATGTTCACCATTAGATTGCTGTTGCAGTATTGCTGACTTATCAACAGTATCCTGAGCTTATCTAAACAATCCTATCTTGGTTTGTGATTCACTGTGGAGTTCACTGGTAAGAGAAGTTTTATTTGAATTTATATTTTATTTTTTGCCACTGTTTTTCACCGTTTCTAGAAAGTGAGAGCTTGTAGACAGGAAGATATACTTTGATTTATATTTTGTTGTTTTACCTTTAATTTTCACTGTTGGTTGTTAGAAAGGGATAGGTTTTAGACAGGCAAGATCTAGCCATCCCACTGGGCCTAGTCAGCTATAAAGTCACACAAACTGAAGCGAGGACAATCCAGTAGACAATCCAGAGCTTATCTAGGCAATCCTATCTTGGTTTGTGATTTATTGATCTTCACTGTTAAAAAGAAGTATGCCACGAGCAATCGTGACATAAAGGAATTAGAGCTTTTGTCTGACTTTCAGAACTTATATGGTCAAAACAACAACTTTACTGTACTTACTTTAGTATTTAGTTGTATATTGCTTCTGTGATTTTTTTCACAGAAGTTGATTTAAGTTCTGTTTGAATTCTGTGGTTACCGATTTTGAATATTCTTTTCTTTTATAATTTTTTATTCAGTTGAAGCTGAATATGGATTCCTTAAATGTGTATGACACTAATGATTTGTTAAAGCACAAATATGTTGCACAGTGTAATAAATGCTATGAATATTTAAAGATACCGCCTGATAATACTGCTGATCTATGTTCCTCATGTCAAACGTTGGATGATTTGACAGAAGTAAATCTAGACTTACTGACGATTGCACTTGGAGAACTGTTGTTACATATATTAATGACTGGACTGGTAAGATAAATAATGTTAGGCAAACTGCAAATAGAACACATTTAGAAAATGACGTGTCTGTTGTTTGTAAAGTTCGTTCAACCCCTATGAAACAAGATGATGCCCCTGACAACTCTGGAATTCTGGATGCAAGTATTCAGCAATCTGAGGAGTCAGAGTGTTTAGAAGGAAACAAACAAAAAAAAAGAAAACAAGGAAGAAGTTCATAACAAATAACAAGGAATAAAAAATAAACTGATAAATGTCTGTAAAGTAAAGAGAATATGTACTAAAAGGGACACTGCTTTGTTACGTAATGCGCAGATTACAGAGACTGATAAAATGTTTCTCTCTGAAAACCTTCAGTCTACTGAAAAAAGGAATCATTTTCAAAAGAGAAGGTAGAAAAAAGAGGCAAGGGGCAGATGAAAAGGAAGAAATCAAAACTGAATATGGAAGGATTGAAGAACATCACTATAAGAAAAAGAAGAGAGACAGATATTGACTACATGCTTCAAGCTGTGCATGTACAAAGTCAGCTGGATGTGAATTGTATGCTTGCAAGTTTAATAAGCAATGAAAACAGTGGTACTAATAAGAGTAATGGTGATGAAGATCATTCCTGTGTAACAATAGATAGAGCAGATATACTGAATTAGAAGATGAAGATTCCTCACATCTGGTCAGAAAATATATTCTTGTAATTGGAGATTCAATTATTAGATGAATTGATGCTTACATTTGCAGAGAAGATAATGAACATTGAATAGTGTTATGCTTGCCAGGAGCAAAAACAGAAGATATGGGGCAAGCCTTGGAACAACTTAATGTAAGGAAGTAATCTGTTTTTATTCATGTCGGTACAAATTATCTCATCTGAAAGGACTCTCTTACTGTTACTAGGGAACTTACAGCCCTCTTAGACAGTATAGCTTGTACTCGTGTTAGGACGTATTTCTCACCAATCACATATAGATATGATAGTCAGGTCACTGTGACTGAAAAGATTTTTTAGGTAAATACCTACATGGAAAAAATGTCCCATTTAAAAAAAAAATAGAAATGTGGTGCATCAAAGCCTAGTTTGAGGCACACACGTGTTCTGACAGGATGGCATGCATTTGTCAAGATCTGGGAAGGGAATTTTTGCAGCAGATATTTTGCAACATTTGACAAACACTAGGCAGGATTTTTGCCAGGTTGAAAATTTCACAGTCCACAGATAGCAACAGCTGATGCATCTCTGATGGTTGTTGATGCTAGGAGAATTAATAATAAAAGTTTTTTTTTTAATAAAAAGTTTACTATGTTTCCACAAGACTGATGTTATTGTTTGAGAAACATGACTGGAAACCAGTTCTGTCAGGATATAAATGTTTTTGCTGTAACAGACATGCTAACAAAAAATTAGGTGGCGGTGTTCTGATAGGGATTAAAGATAATTATGAGACATGTGATTATTACATGGTCAGTGATAACACCAATACTACAGACCATGTTAACTGTGACAATAAAGGCAACCCTGGAACATATAACAATTTTCAGAGTATATAAACCACCAAAGTCAAATGCTGATGCCATCAAGGAATTCATACATTTCTTACATATAACATAGGAGGGAAGAATAATATTAGTTGAGGACTTACATTTATCAGAAACAGACTGGAATAATTTTGATTCAACAACACTGGTAAGGAAATTATTCACAACATATGTTCAGGACAACAATTGCTTCAGACTGTAAAAAAAAAAGTACCAGTGAATCGAACTTACTAGACATTGTTTGTTTTCCTAAAGAAATCACTGTTACTTCAAGTTAAGTTTTACCACTGTTGATAACCAGTGATAATGGGGTTATAAAGGTTCATTTCTTGCTAGATAATTCAGCCAAACTGAAATCTAAACCAATGCACAGAAGATTAGTTACAGATTATATGGAAGCAAAACAGTCACTATGTACAACTAACTGGAGTGATGTGTTCAGTGGAAAAGCTGCAGATGGAATGTGGAAAGTTTTGAAAGAGAAATTGTTTGAGTGCAAACAATCAAAAAAGGTTTAATATCAGGAGCTAGGCATAGAACGTCAGGCAGCTGTATTTCCATAAGATTAAGATACCTGATTAAGGTGAGAGACAAGAACTATAAGAAATTGAAGAAAGGTCAAACTGCAACTTTGAAAAGTGTAATAAACAAGCTGGACAAACAAATTAAGCATAGTGTGAGACAAGATCAAGAAAAATTTGAAGAAAATTTGAAGAAAATTTCTATAAAGATATTTTTTATAGATACATAAGAATCAGAAGGAGTAATGACATACAAACTGATAAAGTGTGTGTAGATTCTAAATTTTTTTCTCAGGCACAACAGATTATAAATATATTTACAAAATCTTATACAAAACAGTTTGGCTCCACAAAAGCGGTGATAAGTCATCCTAGTGACATCCAGGTAACCTCAGATACTGGAATCAAATTAGATTGTACTGAAAAAGAACTGTGCAAACTGGATCCAAACAAAGCACAGGGAGAAGACAGAATTAGAAATAATGACCTAAGAACACTTCAACAAGAATTTAGAGTACCATTATATCTGTTATTTACTAGGTCATATAAATATGGGGAAATTCCTCAAGATTGGAGATGTGCTTATTAAACCTGTCTTTAAAGGAAAGGGGAGTAGGACAAACCCAGAGTCATATAGACCCTTAAGTCTCATATTGCGGAAAAATAATGGAGAAGGTAATATTAGGTAAGTTATGTCAGAATTGGATAGGTTGGGACTTAAAAAACATATATCAGTGTGCATGTGTTGAAAATAGATCTATTACCACATTTAACATGACGTTCTATAACAATATAATAACAGCTATGAATGAAAAATTGTGCTGTGATGTAAGTTACATAGATTTAACCTCAGCATTTGACAGGGTCTTACACAAAACACTGATCAATAAATTAGAACAACTAGGTATTGACGTACTCTTGATAAGATGTGTAGCTACATGACTTACAAATAGGACATGGCAAGTATCATACAGCAATTGGACAGATGAAATTCTTGGTTACACTCAGGGTGTCCCACAGGTCTCTGTCCTTAGCCATTACTTGTTTAGATTGTATTTTTCAGACCTAACTTTTTTACCTGAAGTGTTCTACAGTCTGCGTGCAGATGACCTGAAATTGAGTAGACTGATTACATGTGTTACACATAAGGCATGTCTGCAAAATAACTTGACTAAATTTATTTGGGCACAGGAGAACAATGTCCTGATAAATACATCAAAAACTAAGCATATGAGATTTGCAAGACATAAAATGAAAGGTGAGTATTTAATACAGCACACAGTGATTGAAACTGTAGATTCATTTAAGGACCTGGGTATATGTGCAGATCCAGCCTAGAGTTTTTCTAATCATATCAACCAATTGATTCATAATAGTTATAGTAAGTTGTATAAAAAGATTTCTAAAGTCTAGGAGATCAAAAATGATGAAGTCATTGTATGTTAGTATCTCTTACAGATATCTAAGAATAGATCTAATTCAGGTATATAGGGCATATTTAGAGGCAACTACTTCTGGGAATGTTTGGGGTTATCAAACAGTACTAGAAAATCATCAGACAACCTAGGTTGAAGATTTTATAGGAATGAGAAGTGTACTAATTGGTTCTCTGACAGAGTAGCGAATGCATGGAACAGACTAACAAATTACATTAAAGCAAGTACTAATTTAGATATTTTTAAGAACAGCCTGGACAGTCTTTATGGGAATGTGTGTTTTGGTATATCAGCAGGCTAGAAGGGCATTAATGCCCGTGCTTGAAATATTTGTATGCCTGTATGTATGTACAGAATGTATGTAAGGATACTGCATGTCTATCCAGTCTACACATTCTTCTCACACCATATGTTCATTATATAACTTATGCATAAGATCATAGGAGGTTACTAGGCTAATGGCCCTGGGGCTCTTACAAGCTCAGCCAAGAGTTTATCCCCAAAAAAGAAACTTCAGTCAGCACCTGTCACCCCTATCAATGAGGGACACAGGTGGAACCCTGGGACAAATTTGTGATTTTCCATCCACTCATCAAGGTTGCACTTGAAGAGGGCCAGAAAGGTACTCTGCTTGATGTGTATGGGAAGTCTATTACAGAGATGAGGAAGCCTCTGGGAGACAAACCGGTCCCTCCAGCAGGTTTTGTTGATGTTGAATATTAGATTCAGGCCTTTTGAATGGGTAATGTGTGAGGAGTTAGACTTGCAGATATGGAGCATCTCTAGTAGAGCAGGGTCCGGGATTGCCTTGAAGGTGAGACACAGATCACCCCTGAGCAATCTGTATGATACTGAGTAGAGTGATAGTGATATGAGCCTGTCTGCATATGACAGATGTTGGAGACCATGGATTCTCTTTGTGAGGTATTTCTGTGGCCTTTTCAGTTGGTGCAAATGTTTGGAGAGCTGCATACCAAACGGGGTGTTCTACTTAGTTATTGGTCTTATGAGGGAGGAGTATAGAGAGGTAATAACTTCCTTCTTTCTAGACTCAAGCCCTTTACTTATGAGATAAACCAAGTAAAAGGCTTTTCTGACCACTACCGCTACATGATGGTTGAATATAAGATTGTTGTTAACCTGAGCGCCCAGGTCTCTCACCACAGGTTGTGTACTTAGGGGGTTACCGTTGATGTGGTAATCAGTAGGGGCCATGATTTGCTGAATGGTATACTTTTTTGCATTTAACTTGAGGCCATGACTTTGGCACCAGTCAGTTGCTGTGAGACCCTCTTGCAGTATGTTAACATCATTTGGGGAGTCAATGACAGTACCCAACTTGCAGTCATCTGCAGACTTGTTCAGCCATAGGCCTTTTGTCTTTGCCTGGACCTCTGAGAAGTAGATACCAAACAGTAGGGTTCCCAGGACAGATTCCTGTGGAACTCCAGTAGTGACAGGTCTGCTATCAGAGGCACCTATTTTGACCTTGTGGGTCCTGTTGATTAGCCAGTTGGCCACTCACCTTATGAGATAAGGATTTGCGCCAAGTTGCGTTAGCTTTTTGATGATGCCTGAGTGGGGATTGCATCAAAGGCCTTGGCCATGTCAAGGTAAGCTGTATATACTGACTTTCCCTCATCCAGAGAACTTGGTGACAGTCTCAAAGAAGTCAACCAGGTTCAACAGGCAAGATCTGACCTTGACAAATCTGAATTGGGTGAGGTCAAGTGCTTGGAGATTGCCTATGTCCTTGTTTATGAGATCCATAATAATACATTCCATAGCTTTACAGATCAGACTTGTCAAGCTAATGGGATGATAGTTTCTAGGGTCATTAGTGGCACCACCTTTGTGCAAGGGGATGACAATGGCAGTTCTCCACTCTGCTGAAATGAAGCCTGTACTTAGACTGTGGTTGAATAGTGTGCTCAATCGTGAAGCTAGTTCTTGCTGGAGATGATGCATAATACAGTCTGGGATACTATCAGGTCCCATGGAAGCTGTGTTCTTTACCTTGGATAGGTCCTTTAGCACTTTATCTATGGATATGTAAGGTGCGGGATAAGTATCAGGGATTTTAAAAGGGCCTTTGGGGGAGGTCAGGGGTTGATGTTTGCACTGAACCTATCTGCTAGCAAGTTGGCTAAGTCAACAGGATCAGTGTAAGTGATACCATTAAGTATTAATTCGGAACAGACCTGGGCTTTGCCATGGAGGTTTCGGATGCAACTGAAGAAGGCTTTGTGGTTCCCCTTTGTTTCAGAGGCTACTTTCAATTCATAATTGGCATTGAAGGTTTTCTCTAGTGATCTAATTTGCTTGTTTAGGCTAAGGAGGGAGTTTTTCCAATTTGGAATTTGTTCCTTTTTACCCTTGGACAACAGTTTCTTCCTTTTGTTGCAATGCCTGTTGATACAGGATGTCCACCAAACAGGCTTGTGTTTCCTTGAGAAGCAGGTTTTAGTTCTGTTGGGTATGGCTGAGTCCATGCATTTATACAGGTGCTTGTATACTGCACTGGTGTACTGTTCAGCATAGTTGTCTTCATCCTCTGAGGGGGTAGGTGGAGTGAAGCTACTGATACCCTCCTTTAGGAGGTTGGAGTCAGCTTTTGAGAAGATTTTTAGCTTGATTACAGCTGGGGGGGGGGGGGTTTGGGTGGGATAGAAACTTCGAATGAGACGTGATCTCACCAGGGAAGAACATACTGTGGGAGTGGTGCAGCGGTCTCCCATGTCAGTGAGAACGAAGTCCAAAATGTTATTACCCCTTGCGGGGGATGAGATGAGCTGGTCTAGTGCATTAGAAGTAATGAAGTCAAGGAATTATTGAGTAAGTGCATTAGTGCAGGAATAGTTCTCCCAGTCTATGGTGGGGTAGTTGAAGTCACTATGGATCAGGGTGTTAGGGGGTACCATGATGGAGTCAAGTAGATCCAGGTAGGAGGAGTGGGTGTCTTGAGTCATGGAGGGGGGACTATAGCTGGTTATAACTTGGCTGGGTGCCTTGCCAATTGTCAGTTGCACCTGCAGTAGTTCCAGTGCGTCATGCTGGCAAACCAGTCTGGACATGTGCCTTTCTTTAATGAAGATAGAGACTCCATCACCCTTAGTCTTCCCAACCTCATTTTGGGGTTGGAACATTTGGAATGAGGTATAGCCTGGTAAGGCAGGGGTGCTCTCCACAGCCCTGAACCACATTTACATGACCACACAGATATCAACATCTTCCATTGCGAGGAGAGCTTCTGGTGAGTGCATGTTCAGGTTAAGGCTCCTAGCGTTAACAGCCATGAGACAATGTGCTGGCACTTAAGGGATATATGAGTGCAAACATCTTAAGTTTCATGTGCATTAGGTGTATGCTGTTTTCAGGATATACCTGAGATCATCTTCATACCGACATACTGACATATTAACACTAAGTGCCTGGAATCTTTTTCATCCAGCTAAACTACTTCTAACTTGAGGTTGGGAAGACTAAGGGTGATGTAGCCCAGGCAGGTATGACCCTGACCTTGAGCAGTATCCTACCTTCACCAAGAATGATGCCACAATACAGAGATAAGATGATCAGCTTTAACAATTGGCTTAAACACTGGTGTCATTCAAAGGGGATCCAGTATCTGTCTGCCTGGGATGACATGCTGGACAAGCCACGCTGCTTCACAAGGGACGGCTTGCACCTGTCACCCCTGGGATTCCGGATATTGGCAAAGGCTCTTGCCACCCCCATAGTGCCTTTTTTAGGCAAGGCTCAAATTCTAAACCTACCACCCTAGAACACAAAAAAGGAAAAAAACTAAGGGTAATGCTGCTCAATGCCAGAAGTCTAAATCTCAAAATGCACGCACTCGAGGCTCTTCTCAGTATGGAGAACATCGATGTCTGTGCTGTGACAGAAACCTGGTTCAAGGCTCCTGAGAGCACCCCAGCGATATCAGGTTTTACCTCATATCATGCGTTCCGGCCCCAAAATCCGGACAATACCAAGAAAGGAGGGGGGGTATCCATATTCATCAAGGACACCCACACCTCAAGACTGGTGGCAACGCATGATGCATCGGAGACCATCCAGGTGCAATTAACCATAGGCAAGACTGCTCTGCAAATTTTAGCATGTTACAGGCCACCCTCACAAACTCAGGAACCTCACATGGCCTTCCTGAAAACACTAGAGGGGATAAAAGTATCACCAAACACCATCATACTAGGTGACTTCAATTACCCTAATATAGACTGGGAACACTACTCAAGCCCAAACACCTAGCCCAAAAGTTCCTGGAATTCATAAACTCAAATGCCATGGAACAACTAGTCACCATCCCCACAAGAGAAGATAACATACTTGATCTCATCATCACGAACATGGGAGCACAATGTTCAACACCGAAGTATACCCCTCACTGGTGAGATCAGATCACAAACTAATCTCGCTGGAGGTCTTCATCCCACCCCACCTGAAATAAAAAGACCACAGTAAAGAACTTCTCAAAGCCGACTTCACACTTCTAAAGACTAGTGTGGTCTCCTTTAAGGCCCCGAGCGGAAAACAGTACTCAAGCCGCTGAATCACTTACAAATGCCTTCTACCAGCACCTACAGGACTGCATGGATAAGGCAATCCCAAGCAAAACAAAGACTCTTTGTACCAAAGGCAAGCGTCCAGTCTGGTGGACCCCAGCCATAAATAAACTCTACAACAAAAAGAGGAAGCTACTACAAGATAGAGCAAAATCCTTAAAAGGTAAGACACCCTTGATCACTATAAGTAAAAAACTAAGAGCTCTCATAAAATCATCCAAAGCAAATTTCGAGAGAAAAATAGCTAAAGACTCAAAAGACAATCATAAGGCCTTCTTTAGCTATGTTAGAAACCTAGGAGGAAACTCCCAGATATGCTCAGAACTAGTTCAAAATGATGTGAAGATTACTGATCCTACGGACATTGCCAACATACTGGCTGACAGGTTCAGTGCAAACTTCTCCCCTCCCCAAAGGAGAGATATCTATACCAAACGATTTCAGCCCCCAAACATCTCCAGCGCCCAAGTGAGAACTGCTCTCTCCAAAGCAAAAACACAGCATCCATGGGACCTGATGGTGTCCCCGGCTGTGTGCTCCACGAACTCAATGAGGAATTAAACCCACAGCTAGGACAGCTGTTTAATCAAAGTCTTACCTCTGGATACGTACCCAGGAGTGGCGCACTGCAACTGTGGTCCCACTTCACAAAGGCGGTGCCTCCACCGACCCTGGAAATTACCGGCCCATTAGCTTGACAAGCCTTATCTGCAAAGCCATGGAGAGGATCATAATGGACCTCATAAATAAAGACATAGGAATTTGCAGACTTTGGATCCAACCCAGTTTGGCTTTGTCAAAGGCAGATCATGCCTTTTAAACTTGGTTGACTTTTTGAAACAGTCACCAAAGCCATTGATGAGGGAAAGGCAGTCCATACAGCCTACCTCGATCTGGCTAAGGCCTTGATACAATACCCCACTCGGGTATCATTGAAAAACTCATCAGCTTAAATGTTAACCCATACATCACAAGATGGGTTGCAAACTGGCTGAGTGACAGAACCCACAGGGTCAGAGTTGCTGGCGCCATGTCAGACTCAAAGCCTGTCACAAGTGGTGTCCCACAGGGCTCAGTCCTGGGCCCACTCTTGTTTGGCATCTACTTTTCCAAGTAAAAGCAAACACAGGAGGGTTATGGCTGACAAAGTTTGCAGATGACTGCAAACTGGGCGCCATAGTAGAAAACACATCTGACACAGATATCCTTCAGAAGGGTCTCACAGAGAGCCAGAGCCACGGCCTAAAGTTAAATGCCAAAAATGCATAGTCATACCCTTCGGAAAAACAAGGTTACCCCTAGCTACCAAATAGGTGGCAATCCACTGAGCACAGAAGAAGTTATCAGGGACCTGGGGACCCAGGTTGATAGTAGTCTGTCATTCGACACCCATGTAGCTAAAGTAGTTAGGAAGACCTTCTACATTGCCCACCTTATCATGAAGGGATTCTCATCTAGATCAAGGGAGGTCATAGTCTCCCTTTACTCATCACTGATCAGACCAATGATTGAGTACAATGCCCCATTCGGAATGTATCTGACCCGACACTTGCAGCAGCTGGAGAGGCCACAAAAGTTCCTCACCAAAAGGATAAAGGGTCTCCAAAATATGTCCTATGCTGCCCGACTGAAAGAACTCCAGCTCTATTCAGTCGCTTACCGCTTGCTCAGAGGTGACCTTTGCCTAACATACAAGGCCATGTCAAACCCAGATTTGATGAATCTGCTTCACCTCAATAAGTCTAGATCCATCAGAGCCACAAGGGCGGGAGACTTAAACCTCGACACGGCTATTAATAGGACATGCTGGAGGGATAGATTCATCACCCAAAGACTCCCTATGCTGTGGAACAAAATCCCGGTACATGTGAGGCAGAGCACCTCGCTGGCCTTGTTCAAGAGAAATCTTGACCAATGGATGGGAGATCGCAGATATACCCCAGGGATTACCTCAGTGTCACTGCTCGACAGAGGCACAGCAAAATAATGGGTATAGTTCCCCATACTAAAGGGGTGGCGTAAGCCACAAAATGATGGGCTAGGCTTGTAAATGCCCTTGGGCAGATAGCCTAGTATGAACCTATGAACCTATGAACCTAACTCAAGAAGGCAGGAACTCAGTATAACAGCTCAATGACAGAACAGCACCTTATCAGTGTGGCACCCCCCATCCCATGTTGCACTGAAGTGTCAGTAATAAAAAGTGAATTCAGGTACCAAATGTGGGAATACAGCTCACAGATGTTTCATCAGCTAGCATTAGAAGTGAGTGTTGCCACCTATCGGCATCATAATATCAGTTTACATTTTTCATCCATTTTGAAAATGCTGAATCTCATTTTCTTTTCTTGTGTCATTTATTAATCATCTAAACATATTTCAAAACTATGGCACTTCCTTTTTTCTGTCTTACCCTTGGTTGATTTTGAAGTCAAAATTGTTGCACTGTACAGTCTGCTATCACATTTACGTAATCTTTGGCTTCATGCTAAGGTAGTATTATTAATTTACCTCCCTTATCTGTACTGCAGCCATTACAGAACTCTAACTGAATCTGTAGTCTGATACCTCATTATAGAAGACATTGTACCATCCAGAATATGGAAATGTGATGTGTTGTTCTCTCATTATCATGAATCTCTGTCCTAAAACAAATTCCACTGAAATGATATTTCTGCAATGCACATCAATACATTTGCATTACCTTTTTGTAAATGTGGCTATGGTTTTAATATTTCATATTTGTTGTAATATAACTGTCTAACTCAAACACCTGATACTTTCTTTGTTTAATTCATGCATTCATTATCTGTGTGCTAAATCATCTATGCATATGTATATATATATATATATATATATATATATATATATATATATAGACACGCACACATGCATGCATTGAAGCACTTAAATTCTAAAAAACTATTTCACAACTTAAAGTAAAATAGCTTAAATTTCACAGAAATGATAATATAAATATGGCAAAAGAGACAAATTCATAAGTATATTAAAATAAGCCTGGGTTAATTTGCCCCAGATTCGGGTCTATGTTATCTTGTTGAAAGAAGTATTCAGTGAACACGTCTTCATTGACAAGTAAACAGTGAACTCTGTAATCGCTGAACGGCCAAATCAGCAACTTTTTCCCAGGGAAAAAAAAGTGCTTCGCCCTCATCAAGAATTTGCCATTTTCCCCACTGTGGTGTGATCTTGGAGTTGGTATATTTAGCTACAGTTGTGGGGTTTGAACGTTTGCTTTTTGTTTATTAGGCCAAGCACTTTTCCCCCCTGGGAAAAAAGTCACTGATTTGGCTGTTTGGCGATTACAGGGTTAGCTGTTTACTTGACAGTGAAGACGTGTGTGCTGAACACATCTTTCAACAAGATAATATAGATCTCCCCAAATTCACATCTCTATGTCATCCTCTCAGAACAGGTAGATTATACAGCTGGCAGCAGTGATATGAGCTTATATTACCTCAGAGGAGAAAAATCTTGAGCATTTATTATACAAAGAGGTAGCAAATTCACCATGATATAATAAGACTGCTACCTTTACCATAAGAAAGAATATCATATCTTTATGGTTTTCATTTATTTTAGACTTAGAATGTCTGAGTGTGTAAATGAATAATTTTGTTTATAAAACTATAGACTTTTAATGTGATTTCTGTATTTTGTGTTCTGCATTAACTCTGTTTATGGATTTGCTAACCAATATGTGTTAATTGTCATTATTTTCTTTATTGACTTACATAAGGCCTCTACACCACATTTACATGTGTAGTTATTTGGGTCTACTTCAGAACGATGAAAACGCAAAGTCTCGAACACTGACATGAGCGAATAATCAGAAACTCAAAATTGGTATTTTGGGCTCACAGTACAGTGAAGATCGGAATATTTGGGCTTTCCTCACTGTAGTGCAATCTCGGAGTAGGAATATATATTTAGTGGGGTTCAAGTTTTTTATTATTCAGTCATGTAAGCGTTTGAGAGTTTGCGTTTTTGGTTTTATGACATAGACCCTAGTTATTTATTTTGTACATAGTTATTAGATGTAGTGAGTCTTGTCATTATTACTTAGACATTCATTGGTTGTTGCATTGTTTGACAATTTCTCAGATATGTATGTTGTTTGTTTGATTGACATTGTTCTCTGTTCATTTTGATATAAAGATTACATGAACAGTTTAATAAATGCATTGATTTGCATCCAGAAAATGGGATACTGTAGTAACATTCTGAAATTTGCCTAAAATCAGACAATCAAATAATTGCAGTGGAACAGGGCAATGACGGGTAAAACTAATCTGCTAAATGTTTTCAAATAAAAACTTAAGGGGCACAGAGAATAGAGGGCCACAAGCTCTTTTTAGTAAACAGGACTCTGGTTGCACTTTTTAAGGGTACCAGAGCTTGTCAGAAATTTGGGATGCATGACTAGGTTTTAAAAGGTGCTTGTGGTTATTAGCCTAGTAAACACCTATGAACCTATGAACCTATGAAGGACCCAGTCATGTGGAGTCCATTGCTTTGACAAGATATCAAAAACAGTTCTAACAATGACTGATAGCCAATGTGTGCGCCTTAGCAGAGGAATGATGTGACATGCCCAGGATGCCTTGGCTGACTATCATTCCATGTAGTTTTGCACCAAATGCAGGTATGCCAAGCAATCACCCGAAAGCTAAGGTAAAAGCTGCTGCAGTAGTGTAAACAATATAGTAGCAGTGTGCATAGATCACCACTGCAAGGTCCAAGGATGGAATGAGGTTTTGGGTCTCAGAAATATGCTTAAGATGAAAGAAAGATGCCTTAATAACTGCAGCCTCTTGATCTATTAGTCTGAGGCAAAAAAATAAATTGCAATAGATCATGTACCTCTAAGAGAAAGCAAATGCAAGGCTGCTGAAAAGAGACTGTCAAATAACTAAGCCATTGATCCAGGAGATGCAGGATGGACTCCATCCTGTGTATGGAACAGGATCAACTTTTTGTCTTTGCACAGATATATGAGGGTTAATGGTATTTTTTCAGTATGACCTACATGTCTGGAGAAGGCATATGACAATGTATTTCACAATGTCCTTCTTGATATGTGACAACAACAGAAGATGTCAGGGCTAGTTTTGCAAACCAGTCAGTTCCTGTATTTGAAAGGTTAGTTTTCTGTCTCATTCTTGATGTTAAATCAAATATGTTCAAGTTTGGTGTCTGACCCTTTTAAGGGTGTATCTTCTCTATCCTTCTTTTCAGGACTATTTACTGATCTTTTTATTTTATTTAGTCCTTGATAGCTGGGTAAATGATATAGTCCTTGTACACTTTTCAGTCACTACTCCAAGCAAAATAAAAGAATTCATATAAAATATATGCAAAAATATCATATAACAACAAGCAGACACATAGACAGATAAGGGCAAAATGAAAAGAGTTATACAGCTCAAGACAAGGCTGTAAGCACTCATTGCTGTTAGACTGCCAATAGTTGAAGCAAATAATAATATAGTCCAGTACCAACTAAAGGAAGCTGGTCAGCATCTCAAAAGCAATACCACTTATAGACTTCCTTGAGTTGTAGAGTACACTTTCTTCTGAAGATAGAATATTCACTTAACTTCCTGAGATAAGCTGATCTATAACACTGATGCAGTTTTGATGGAAGCTGACAGGCTGTAAGAGGGCCTCTGCAGAGTCACTGTTCTAAGGTTGTTGGATTTTAGTGAATGGGATGAATTAATTATTTGCAGTGCCTATGCTAAAAGTAGGTAGTGGTCACAGTTAAGTAGCTTAAAAATCGATGGTTCAACAACAAAAAACTCTGGCAGTGACTGGGAACAAGCTAACAATAAAGAATGGTAAAATAAATATTCAAATACTATTCTCATCTGTCTGTAACAGACATGCTGTTGGGTACATTAAGGACTATAATTCAAGGAACATATTCAAGCAAATATTAAGGAATACTTAAACCTATATGGTAACTGGGCCTACCTAAGATGTAGATTTAATAATCAATAAGCAAAATTTCAGTGTCTCATGGTCTTAACAGTCATTCCTATATATAAGTTAAATGAAAGCAACTATTGAAACTGCACCCAAGGTACCTTTGATGATCCCTTGTTAAAGTGTAGTGCCAATAATACTGTCATTGAGATTGTAAAGAAGTTTAGGCAAACTATAGAAAATCATCATTGATTTCTTTAAAATATTCATTAGTATTTGTTGAAAAGCCTGCTCCTAACCTGGGCATATTTTTTTCTGTGGTTGCTCCTATGGTGTTTTAAAATAGGAGGGTGACCTCAAAATGGCAATATTATCAACATATAGATTCACTTTTTCTAAAGTTATAACAATGAGCAGGTTATTCAAAAATAATGAGAATAAACCAGTCTCCTGAGCAGACCCTTGTAGGACCCCAGCTTTAAAGGTTCCTTCCTCAGAATGTCTACTTTCTGAATAAACATGAACAATCCTATAACTACTATAACTAAGAAAATAGGCTTACAATTTAATCTGTAAATGGCTGACCTCCCATACTGAGGATTGTAATCCACAGTGATGAAAAAATGCACTTGAGATCAAGAAATCAGGCTCCAGAAAAAAGGCCCTTTTCCATTTTGTCTTATGATTCCTGCTGTGTTGGGTACAGGACAGTAGTTGTACTATAATCAACCCTAAAAATTTGCTGTTGGTTGGAAGAATAGCATATTGATTAATGAAATTAAGCAATTATATGCAAATGATGTGTTGGGGAATTTTAGTAACTATTGGTCAAAATCAGATGCACTTGAGGTGGTGGTAATCTTGGTAGAGGTGTAATCTGTCAATAGCTAATGTTAAAATAAATTATTCTACCTGTAGAAAGCATCAGATTAAAAAAATGTGCTAATATCTTGGGAATAAAAGGGCAAACTAGCCACAGAAATGTAAAGTAAAGAGGTAGAGGCTTGAACTATTAGAAGCTAGAAGTTTTTATAATAAGGTTTGCATTGCCCTATAGATAACGTCTGAGAAATAGAAAGGCAGGACATTCACAAGTTTGTGCAAACTAGGAAAAAGAACTAGAAACCTCTGTTGGGGTGCATGTTCTTGTATATATGTGTGTGTGTGTGTGGGGGGGTTGCAGGTTAAGAATTAAGTTCTTTAACGCTCTTAGGTATTTCTGGTTTTAACATTTGACTGAACATACTGGAGGATGATAGGGTCACCGCAGGGCATTTAAGTATCTGCAAGGGCAACATTAGATACCTTAAGTGGACCTTCTCTTGGTTATTCAAATAGGTAGGCTTACCTGTCATACTCTCTTTCCTGCTAGTCTGTCTTAGAAAGGTATGCTGTTTGCCTAAACTATGGAAAAGGGTTCAACATATAGTGGGTCAGGGGCATACTTTTCAGCTAGACAGAATTACACAAATTGTCTGGATTTTTGCCTCATATGGTCTGTTCCTCATAATATCTGTAATGTTCAGGCAAATCATTGAGGATTGAAGTCATTCATAATGGCTGACATTTGAGTTTCCAAATTCATATTCTTCAGTAAATGAATGCTAATTAAAAACCTGTTATTTTAACAACTTTTCACATTTATATGAGTGATATTTATAATCTTTCCTTGATTTTGGGTCTCCATCACCATTATTTGTCCCTTTCTACAGAATTATTCTGCTAAGTGGTTGAGAGTTATGGACAGAGATTTTAAATTTTATAAGAAACAGAATGAAAAGGTAGAAGAGTGGTATATTCATCACAGTCTATGATAGAGGTTAATAAGATTCAAAGTGAAAACACTGTTTATAAAAAATAAAGAAGCTAAAACAGGTGAAGTAATGATAGATTTTTTTAATGATAAATTTAAATCTACTTTATATAGAAAAGAGACCTTCTCAGACTTGTATTTATACTATATGAGCACTCATCCTTATAAACAGAAATGTAATATTGTAAAAGGACAATTAATAAGAGATTCTAGAATGATATCAAGGGATGAAGATTTCCTGATAAAAGGTGATATTATTAAGAACATGTTTCTGGAAAGAAAGTACCCTAACAGGATGACTGAGGAGGTCTTTAAGGAAGTAGTAACAGTAAATATTCACCTATATTGGGTAGAAAAGAGAAGTCTATGATTAATACAGAACACACCATTTCTATAGGAGAAAAAGATGGCAGACATAATGAGGATTTTGGAGAGGCCTTTAGCTTATATTTTAATAATGAGCATGCATCTAAAATAAAGGAAATAGTAGGCAAGTACTGGGAATTATTCAGCAGTTTCTCTGATGAAGCCAAGCTTTTTGGGCAACCCATAACATTTGAATATAAAAAGGGAAAGAACTTGAAAGAAATATATGAATTGCAGAAGAGAAATGATAAAGGAGTGGTAAAAGGAATGAGAAAAATGAGCACCTATAGATGTGGAAGATGCCCACAATGCACATATAATAACAATGTTGATAGTGTATATACCCCTAGTAGAGATGTGTTAATAAAGCAAAACCAATACTACAATTGTGAAAGTATGGACTTAGTTTATTTGGTTACTTATGGGGCCTGCCATGGATTCTATGTGGGAAAAACTGAAAGTGCATTGAAGAAGTGTATATACTAACATCAGTATGGTATAAGAACAAAAAATCAGAACAATGCCATATTTAAACATGCTTTAAGTTGTAAGCTAGCCAAATTTGCTTTTTTGTTCTGGAAGTTGTAACTATAATTAAAAGAGGGGCCCATGGGAGAAGACCATAGAATATAGAGACATTTATTGGCAGATAGCCTTGCAGGCAAATGAAAGCTCTGGAATGAACAAAAATATATTCTTGGTACCAGTTCTTAAGTTAAGAGCAGCTAGACTTTTGTAACATTGGGCATCTTCATCGTTTGTATTTTTTCTATTTTCTATAATTATTCCCCAAAAAATGATAGTACCCTTTTAATAAAATATTATAGATAGTGCATATCTAGAATGTAGTTTCTATATATGTATGCAGTTTATTTATTTTACCTTTTAGCTAGAGAGAACACTTTAATATAGAGCTTTTTCAATTTTTATAAATATGTTATAAATATGTTTTAAATGTTGAAAATATTTTAAAATATTTATATACTGATTTGACTTGATATTTTTATTGAGAATTATTATCTATTTGTTGTTGTTTTTATCGCTTGTGTTTTCGCATTATGGAGCATGTATTAATAAATTCTTCTTTGATTTCACATCAGTCTCATTTCCTCTGTTTACCCCTACTGCGCTTCTTCTTTGGAATTTGTAGTTGGCTTTGCTTTAAGCATGATGTTCCTTATTGTATTGAGGTAATGACAGTGAGAACTATGATCATGGAATTCCTGTGGGTAAATAAATGTATTAACAGATATGTGAGGGAAGACAGGAACAAGCACATCTGACATCATATTGTGGCAGTTTTGTGGGAGGAGATACATGAAGTTGCATAAAGTTGATTAATGAACTTTTCACTACTCACAAAAAGAGAGAGAGAGAGTGAAAAGACAATTGTTAGCAACATACTTCTCAATTGTACAGATTTTCACAGAATGTCCAGTTTCTTATGGAATTGTCACTGGCAAGTCACTGAGGACTGAAGTCAGAAAATAATGACATCCATTTGAGTTTCAGAGTTCATATCCTTTAGAAAATTCATGCTAATGCATAACCTGTTATTCTATCCACTTTCTGAGTTTGTAAAAACGATATTTAAAGTGTCCCTATTTTTAGGCCTTTGTCCCCATTATTTGTGCCTTTGTCCCGATTTCTTGCTCTAACAGATTGAGTGGAATGGTTAGCAACATAAGAGAAACAAGTGTCTTAGTAAAATAGTTCAGAGCTCAGTGATATATAATGGAGAAGCTGAGGGTAGAGAGAGAACTGCAGCCATTTTTAGTTGTTCCCTTGAGCAATATTTTCATGCTATGGTTGCTACCTGGCTCTCATATGTAGGACAGCCCATATTTGGACAGTTGTGTTCTGCAAAAAAAAATGACACATTTTAAAATTAAAATATACTTCCTAAGTTTTCGTGAATAACTGCATAATGAGTTATTTTGTATCCAAAATACTTAAATATTATCTCATTAACACCTATGTGGTGTGGAATATCAGACTTCTAGCAGCCTACAGAGATCCTGGCATTCTAGAGCATTTTCTGAAAAATCAACTTAGAAAGTATAACATAAACAATACAGGTAATTTATGAACAATAAAAGTTATTACAACTCCACAAATAGCAATGTTATCAGTAAAAAGTATTATTTACAGTGATACTACTCAGTGTATTCATAGTCTTTCGAAAATGTTGTAATATATTAAAAATTCACAAAAACCCAGAATTATATTATTTTTTGCTAAACTTTAAAAAACAAACTGGCATATCTTGATAACTATTCAGCTTAGACATATACTGTTGTAGCATTTTTGCTAGCCAGATATAAGCTTTCACATGACAGCAAGAAATTCCTCCCTGAATGCGTATTTATTGAGATATTTAGAAAAATATGAAAATCTGTTTAATTGTATAATTAGCAATATAAATAACACTGAATATCTCTCAAGATATGCAGCTTACAGTCCATATATCCGAGAAAGTTTTCCTCAACAACATCTAAGATTTCACCTGATGCCATGCAGGAGTTTTTAAGTCACTTTTTCTGGAAATATTAAGTACATATATAAATTCTGTTTATTTTCATAATTACTAACAGCAATATCTGCTGTATAGTGTCATATAAAAGGACATTGACAACATATTGCCCTGTCTCCCATCATGGTACTTCACAGCATACCCCTTAATAGTAATCAGATCTCTCAGTTTTCAAAATATGAACATATGAATAATAAGTGGAAAACAGTGATAATTTCTCCACTGTTGTACATCCTAGATTAACAATCTTAGTGCCATTGTGTTAATAAATCATTGCCCTTTCTAATAGTTCTTATTATTAGCTAGTAAGTCATTTAGTTAAATAAGCCAGGCCCAGAAATGATTTGGACATCATAAGGATCTATGCATATCAACTGGAAGTATGCAAAAAGGAGCTATAGGCTTGAATGAGTTTTCTGAGACAGAATAACAAACCCTTAAATTCTACAGCAATATGCTTTTATTTAGGCAAAAGTGAAGTTCAGTACTTTGTACTTGTTTTAGATGCAGTTTTGTTCTACAAAACCTGATGTTTTTATAACAAAATGTTCTACTTTTGGTGTCTAAAAAGATAGAAACCCTATTTCTTATCAGACATGATAATGGGGTACGGAAGCAAGATTAACCTGTAATCAAGCAGTAGAAAAATAAGGGGCACATTTTTGTGCTTAACTCAAGTGTTACAGTCAGAGCTCTAATAAGTGTTGGGTAGCTGCTGGGGTCCCAACAGCTTAAAAAGATCTATTTTTTATAAGGTCATGGTGCTTGAATTATTTTTACTTCCATCGCTTAGTCAAAGGCATTCATGAAGACTACAGGCAATAGCTCCAAGAAAGGGACATACAATCCAGTTTACCCAGGCCTATTGACAGAAGTTGAGAATATAATTGGGCATGGCTAAGATCTGCTTATCAATAGGAAAACAAATTTCTCCTGTCAAAGAAGGGTGGTGATTTCCATATTAATTGTGCTTCAGTACTTGTAGTCAGCTAAAGATAATCTCTTGGCTACTACTATACAGAGTGTGATTGACAATGAAAACAAGAGAGTGACAGCAATGATGAGTGAAGAAGTTTAGGCAGAGAGTAAACAGAAACCAGATTTACAGTGATTGTGATGATTATTTTATTACATGCTTGGTAAAGCTCCATAAAATAAATTTTACTGACTGAAGATCATCACAGGATCAGTATTTGTAAAGTTTTGTGCAAATTGGACTTGTGATGTGTTTAATCCCTCTATCCCAATGTATGATTTCCTTGGAGTTTAATATATTAAGGATTACATACAGGAAAATTGCTGTTTTTGTTTATAGGTGAAATTTTGGGAAATTGCAAGTCTTCTGGTTGACTTAGCTGGGAATAACAGTCATGTACAGTAATGAGACTTTAACCACTCTCAAATATAACCAAAATGAAAGCCATGGGGATAAACAATTGTGTTAGTTTTTCAGAATAAAGAGAAAAGCTATCAATCTGACAGGCAGCTGGAATCTTTGATCAGATGCAGGGAAGTATAAAGTAATCCACTATAGAGGTCAAGATCCCAAGAGAGAAAGAAAATAAAAGAAATTACCAAATTACTGTATGTATTTTTTATTGTTCAGAGTCATTTTCAGTTTATTTCACTTCTGTTGCTCACATACATTTGTATTTATTGAGTCTTTCAACTTTTCCCGGTTAGGGGTCCCCATAGCGCAACTCCGGTCCGCTAATGATTGGCAGTGGATTTTTACGGTGCCGAGTTGCCAGCCCAATGCTCACCCTTCAAAAAAGGCATGCCCATTCACACACGCACCTACCTGCATGTCTTTAACATCACTCGACCGCGGGAGGACATGCAGACTCCACACAGAAAGCTCTCCAGCCGAGAATCGAATGGGAGAACCTCTTGCTGTGAGGCGACAACACTATGTATATTTTTGTATGAGTGTATGCAACTATATTATTTATGTATTATTAATCTACTGTATACAGCCTTTTTTGTGCCTTGACTATGAATAACTATAGGAATCAGTTGTTTTTGTACCTTGTTTTCGGTAAATATCCAAAAAGATTCTGTGTAAAATCAGGACAATCTCCTATTTAACAAACAAAGAAATAAATACATTTCAAGAATTTAAGCTTATTGTGGTGGTTAAATCCCTTCCTGAACAGTGAGTCTAGACTTGTTTATGCTGATGGTTTGCTATTACATTGTGACTCCTTCTTTCCTCAGTAACCACCTGAAACCTTGAGGTAGACTTGCTACACTGGCTTACTTTGCCCCATGTCCCATCATCACATCATACAGAACAGATTACTACTGCATATACTGGAAGTACTTAGGATAATCCAAACTTATTAACATACTTATACAAAATTATTTTTTCCTTTCTTTTTAAACTTCACCATGATAGTCAAAAATCCAACAATTAAAATTCCATAATTTTGTGGAACACTGCTATTTTCTTTAGTCCTCCAAAGTTGCCCTTTTGAGTATCACTGGGTGTAATAAAACATTTCACTATTACTTGCATAATATATGTCATAACTCCCCACATTATCTTAGGACTGTAGACAAATTAAATCACTTCAAAATGAGAACTAAGGCATTTTTTAATGACAGGCAGTCACATGATTGTTTAATTACTTGTCTTTACTCTGCTGTTCCATCACTGTATGCACTGGCGTAATCGTGACTACTTATGTTTGTTATTGTTGTTATTGTTGTTATGGATGGTAAATTATTTTGTTAGTTCTTGTAGTCAGCATTAGCATTAGCATCAGCACTGATGAAGGGTTTATGCTGAAACCGGTATGCTTTATCACACTTTGGGTGTCAGTTTTTTTGTATATTCATACATGGGTATTCATGCCCATATACCTTTGTATTAAAAGTTATTTTGGTGAAATTTAGTGCTGGCCTGTTTGTTTTTTTTTTCTTTTTTAATTTTTCTACCAGACCTTTGCAGAAAGTTTAATTTGCTCGGCTGTATAATCATATCAGAAAATAACACATTATTAATGATATTGGCGGTTTCAGAAACACTAACTCCAGGATTCATGAAGCTTGCACCAGGCGCAGGCATAGCGTAGGTGGTATAATGCCAAATATGGCCATCAAGCGATTCAGGTACGATCCAATTCCACATGCACTACCAGCGTACGCCAGATCTGCGCAGCTCCCAGCATAGGTATGCACCCCATGCACAGTACTGCAGCATGCAAATGAAGGTACATAGCAATTCATGAAGTGGCGTAGGTGTAGTGTAAGCCTACAGAAATGTAAACCAAAAAAAATGGTTTACATGTTGACAAACAGAACATCAGAGCCTTGGAAGCAGACCAGACTCATGTATTACAAAGTTAACATATGCCAATGGCTAAATATACAGCCAATGGCATAAGAAAAGGTGCACAACACATAAAAAATAACATTTAATGTCATGGCCACAGTAACGCAAAGCACAGCCATAGGGCATGTGTGTGCAAATGGGAACACAAGGAAAATATATACAAATGTCATAAAAAAGCAATGTAACACAAATCATGATTTCACCATAATAGTCAATGGTATGCATGCTACACCACAACCAAGCTGTAAGGGTTGCTAAGGGCCTGTGACAGTGTTCAGCGCAGTAACTATGAATTAGTAGTCAATGCCATGCAAATGAGGCAAGTAATAGTGAATCGCAAACGTCCCACTGGCCTAAGGATGTACAATATGGCGCAGCGCTACAACACCGAGGAGTGGTCTGGAGGAATGCATGACATCAGCAGTGGGGTGTGCCACTGCAGCTGTAAACACATTGGAACAATGCAAATCCAGGCTGCCCATTGCTAAGCAAAGCTGCAGGACAGGGGCGTGGATGTAGGTATAGCTTTGCTCAGCTGAGAGCACACATGGTGCCCGAAAGCGCATGTGTATGTGGATGAAAATGTGCCCGAAACCCGGTAAGCGGACTCACACGCCGTGCACCACAGCCCAAAAAGGAAGTTTAGGGGAAGACAATAAGGAAATGCTACAGTAGGGTAATTGGAGTACAACTGCGCAATTAACACCTATTAACTCGCAGTGGGCAAATGACGCCAGCTAACAAGGCGGCTAGCAGCAACCTGCAGAACAGGATAGGGGAGGTGTTGGATTGCAAAGAAAAGAGAACTGTAACTGCCGAGCAAAGCAAACCTGAAGTAGATTGGCAATAGAAAACATTTCGCAAGACAATCCTGGTTCGGGAAAGTACAAAACAAGAAAGCAGGCTGCTGGATGCATGTCAGACAATGGGAGGGGAATCGTTAAGAAAAGTGGAGGCAAGGGCAAGAGGTAATCCACGGCAGCTAAATGTAATTCAACACCAAAGGCAGCACAATAGCAGTATCTGTGGTAAAACACAAGATACCCTGCAGCTCCGAATGTACAAGCACACCCTATGACATCATCAGTGTTCAAAGCACAATAGTATAAACTGTAAAGGCACCTCACATACACTTGTGTATTCCCAAACACTGCACCATCGGTGTAAACAGATGGGGAACATTTACAATGTACTTGTTGGGAGCTGCCAGGGGCTACATGATCTGGAAATAGTAGAGTGTTACAGGGTGGACAGGGACATCATACAGCAAATAGTTGAGCTGTGCCAGCCATGCCTGAGAGCCAGAAACAACAGAGGGGAACCCATCCCAGTGGACACGAAGGTATGTGTAAGCCTGAGAATACTAGCCACAGGTACCTTTCAAAGGCCAACTGGAGATATCATGGGGATCTCACAGGCATCAGCATCCAGGGTACTCCACCAGTTCCTGGATGCCATGTTACCACATGCCAGTGAGTATATATACTTCTCCCAAACTCAGGAGGAGTTGGCCAGCAATATGTGTCTCTTCCACCATGTGGCACACTACCCGGAGGTACTGGGTGCAATAGACTGCATGCACATACATATCAAGTCACCACCCAAAGACCATGGTAGGCACTACATAAACCACAAGGGATACCTCTCCATCAACTGCCAGGTCGTGTGCAATGCCCAGGGCATTATCACAGATGTGTGTGCTGGCAGCCCTGGAAGCTACCATGACTCCCACATCTGGCATGCCTCACAGCTGTATCAGGTATTTGTCGGGGGGGGGCATCCCATATGGCCACCTTGTGCGGGATGCTGGCTATGCACTGGAGCCGTGGATGATGACTCCCATCAGAAATGCACACACACCCATGCAAGAATGCCATAATGAGGCACATGCACAAACCAGAATCATCATAGAACATGTGTTTGGGATGCTGAAATCACGGTTCTGTTGCTTGGACATATCTGGTGGAGCCTTGCAGTACTCTCCAGGCACGTGTGCCCACATCTTCATAGTATGTGCCATGCTACATAATATGATCCTGTGGAAACAGCTGCAGCAGGGACATAATGGTGAAGGCCCTCACAGCCCACTGCAATTGCCAAGGCCATCACAGGCACAGAGGGATTCAGACCACGAACAACCTGTGCCAGCCCCAGTAGGCAGACAGAGGCATGCCCGATATGCCCACACCTTGGCAAAGAGGGAACATATAGCACATACACTGATAGTGTAGGCCCCTATGGACTGACACAATTCTCCACCTGCACACACAGTAAAACGGATGGCACACACACACGACCACCTGCAAATTCTAATGTATAGGTGGCCTACTGTGTGAATCCTACATAGGCAGCCCTCAACTATTGCACACACAACAGCTATTGGAACAAGGAAAGTCAACACCTGAACAGTAAACGAAGCTAACAGCATATGTTGATTCTGTATGTATAGGTTCCTAGGTACATCGGTAGGTACATGCCCGATTGTCAGAGGCCATTCAGCAGCCTAGGCAAAATTTGTCTGCTATCACCACCCCATCGATCAACCAACTGTCCCTCTGTGGAGCAGAGCCAATTGCAGGATTCACGTGTGTAACCACTGTTCCCCACCTACTCTGCCTGGATTCCCCGGTGTGTTAATGAGGGCCTCCATATAATGTAATTAGGGATGTAGTGCCAAAGCATGGGGAGTACCCATGACAGGTATCTGCCACCCCAGCATTCTCCAGTTATGGTTGTGTCAAGGTGTAGCACATTACAGTGTGTGGCTCACTCTGACATAGATTCCCAATGCTGGAGCACATCCATTAAACATCACTTGGACATACCATGAAGTGGCATCATCCATATGTAAACTAACTGAGTTCCACATTTGACTGCAGTATGGAGGAACAGCCATAGTACAGTCCACATACAAAACACCATTAACACCTGTACAAACACCAGATGACAAGTGGTAAAGCCACTGACTGTGTCATGTATGTACCCAGTTCCACATCCTGCAATGTCCGTTATGTAATCCCGATGGCACGAATAATGGATGTTTGATGTAGGTCATTAGAGCATGTGTAAGCACATTCCTAAAAGCCAGAAACACAGGTCCACTGCTCGAACAAGGAAACAGTTGCAAAACCACCAGTAGTCCACGTACACCCACTTCAGCTTGAAGAAACAAACTCCGTTGACATAAAACACAGGTTTATTTGTTTTTAAGCCACAAGACACTCCATTCAAGTAGATGGTTTAGCGCTTTCATCTGATCTCTCAGATTTCTTCAGAACCACCATTACCAATTAACACACCCCTTTTATACTCTGTTTGGCGCCAAAAGTTATTCAAAGTTTTAAAAACAATAAAAACTTTTCAAAATATATATTTTGCAATGTTACATTCATTACTAACAACTCTGACATTTATATTGTGTAAGTGTGAAAATAGACAATGCATACCTGGACAAATGTTTGCAAATGGGTATTGTGCCTAAGGGCATTAGATTTTTTAAGTTACCGCTGGGTATAAAATATATGGAAGAAAGTATATCCGAATTCAATGAGTTGTTTGACAGTTTCGGATTTAATTTTATGAAAAAAGTAATGAAATATAATGACGGAAAAATTTCTGCCTTAATGAATGAAATTGAGGTCTTGAATGATGAAATAGTGGAAAGTGTCAATTTTGATGAATGGCAGGACCTCTATCACAAGCAATTTGTTTATGCAGAGAATAAGGTCAAAAATGTTTACAATAGGAAGGTTAAGAAACTGGAGAGGGATACTGAATTATATAAGGAACATAAAGTATACGTATGGCCACGATCTAACACAGATAGAGAAGAAGGGGATAGAATTTTTACAAGAAGAAATGAGAAGAGTAGTGAACAGGCAAATTTTCGAGGAGGGAGATATCACCCACCACCAAAGCAATATCAAAGGAAATATTGAAATCTAATAAGTATGATGCTAAAGTGATACATTTCATAGGAATTGACTGTCCAAAGAGCCCTAAAGTTACAACTAAGGACAACATTAATAACTATTTAGGTCATGTCACACCAAAGGAAGGTAACAACACTTTAACTAAAGTTGATGGAAACCCGGTTAATTTAGAAGTGGCACCTCTTGAATTTAATTCCCCTACAACCAACAGGAAGGGCCCTTTGATTTCAACCCTAGCAGGTTTTAAAGTTTACAACTACACTGAATTTTTTGTGTCTCAAGATTTTTACAACCTTTTCAGTAAGGGAATGAAATATATTCCCACTGTAAAATTTAACCTAGTTGATACGGTGAAGGAAATCAAATTATTTTGTAGAAGACTTAACTTGGCCCTACAATTCCAAGATAGGGATGATGTTCCTTCAAGTAGGAAACTACTCCACCGACTAAGTAAGAGAAGTGCATACATACCAACTTCCCATCCACAAATTGTTAACTTTGAAAAGATGGTACTTAAAGACATTTACAAACTCAATAGGGATATTTATAAGACCAATTCATTGACTTCCATGTTCAATGACAACTTAACCAAAGGAGAGAGGGATTGTCTACAACAAATTGTGAATAACAAAAACATTAGACTCATGAAGCCTGACAAAGGTGGGGGCATCATTATTTTTGATACTATTAACTATACCAGAGCTATACAGGACATCCTTTTCTTGTCAAACAACTATGAAGAAGTCTCATTGAATCAAATAAACATAGGTTATCACAGGATAGATCTGGTGATTGAAGAATACTTACTGGACAACCGTGTAACAAATGAAATTTACAACTTTTTGAGAACTGAACACCCAAGATTGGCCCACATCTTCGGCATTCCGAAGATTCACAAATCACTAGAGTCACCACCATTTAGGCCGATCATTGCAGGTTCCAACTCCAAAACCTACAATTTGGGTGTGGCGATTGACCAGTGGACAAAACATATTTATGATTCAGTGCCGCATCTTATAAAAGACTCCTGGGAATTTCTGAGTAGGTTAACAGTTGATGTATGGTCAGAAGAAATAACTTTTTTAACAATAGATGTTCAAGATTTATTTTCTTGCATCCCATACACAACAGGATTGGAATATTTTGAGAACAGCTTGAAAAGGTATTCAGGATTGAGTTGGGACAAAATATCACTAATTTTGGACATGATGGGGTTAATTTTGGACCACAACTATATTGAATTTGAGGGTGAATACTTCAGGCAGACTAGGGGAGTGGCTATGGGGGCATCTTGTGCCCCCATATTCGCTAACCTAGTCATGCTAGAATGGGAAAATCAATTTCTCTTTCAAAGTGAATTTTTCAAGAGCATCTCATTGTATTCAAGATTTTTGGACGACATTTTTATCATATGGAAGGGCCAAAAAGAAGATATTCCAAGATTTATTGATTTCATCAATTCTAGCACTGACTTCCTGAGATTTACATATAAAAAAGAAGCTTGTGGGATAGCCTATTTAGACACATTCATTAGTACAACTTCACATGGATTCAGCTCAAAGATTCACAGAAAAACTACGTTTTCTAACGATTACATTGAATTTGGCAGTTGTCATCCTAAACATATTTTTAAGAACATCCTGAAAGGACAATGCATAAGGGCAGCAAGGATGTCCTCTACTAAAGACATCATGGAAAAAGAAATTGAAGGTATTGCAAAGATGTTTTTGGAGAGAAAATATCCGAGAGGGATGGTGGAAGAAGTAACGCTCTGGGTTAAAAACAATTGGAACATCAAATATATGTCCCTACTTGGTGTTCAACTTGAATCAAAGAACAAGAAGACATGGTCAGGGTCAATAGAACCGTGTGTAATTAGATTTAACCCTTACTCAAATATTGTGATAGACACTCTTAAAAGATATTGGGAATTGTTAACTTGCAATGACAATATCAAAACATATATAGGGACTAAATTGACATGTGTATTTAAAACAGCACCAAATTTGAAAAAACTATTGGAAGTACAATCAACTGACCTCAATAAAAACAATAAGAAGATTTGGAGTGGGACAAAAAGTTGTGGTAGTTGTAACTATTGTAAATACATCAATGAGAACAAGACCACAATATTGGATAATTTTTCAAAAACTAGAGTGAAGGGTCTTAGGGGTAATTGTAACAGTCAAAGGGTGGTGTACCTCGCTCTGTGTACCATCTGTTCAGCCTATTATGTAGGCAAGACGGAGAGGAAACTCAGGGCAAGGATTTATGAACATCTATATAAAATTAGAAAAAGGATACAAAGAATGCACTTAGCAGACATGTATTAGATAAAGGACAAGAACATACATTTAAATTTTTCATAATAGACCAGGTGGAAATGACAGTATTTGGGGGTAATTGGAAAACCTTTTTATCCTACAAAGAGAGTGAATGGCAAATTATTTGTGATGCCACAACCCCCCCTGGCCTAAATGACTACATCAGCATTAAACCGTTTTTAATATTGGATAGGGCTTGACTTTTCTTGTGGTTACTTATACTCTTGGAGTATTTTTTATGTCTAAAGCAAATCACATACATATACATTTTTTAAGTGTTATATAATAATTATTTAGCATATTTTTAATTAAATAAGGGAGGCTATACAATTATGAACATGAAATGTTCTTATGAGTACATAACAAATAATATATTATAAAATTGTTTTGTATTGGTATTTAAAGTACACAATATAAATGTCAGAGTTGTTAGTAATGAATGTAACATTGCAAAATATATATTTTGAAAAGTTTTTATTGTTTTTAAAACTTTGAATAACTTTTGGCGCCAAACAGAGTATAAAAGGGGTGTGTTAATTGGTAATGGTGGTTCTGAAGAAATCTGAGAGATCAGATGAAAGCGCTAAACCATCTACTTGAATGGAGTGTCTTGTGGCTTAAAAACAAATAAACCTGTGTTTTATGTCAACGGAGTTTGTTTCTTCAAGCTGAAGTGGGTGTACGTGGACTACTGGTGGTTTTGCAACTGTTTCCTTGTTCGAGCAGTGGACCTGTGTTTCTGGCTTTTAGGAATTGGACATTTACACTTTTATTTTACGTTGTCGTTTTTGGTATGGCTGAAACCGGGTCTCCATCGGCTTCATTGGGCAGGGAAGAGTATGTGCAACTACGGGCGGATGTCACGTCACTACAGTGCGACGTAAGCAGACTGCTGGAGTTAGTGGGGAAGCTCTCGGAGAGCGTGCAGCAGGTGAGAGCAATCGGCTCTCAAACGCGTAATGGATTAAGAGATATTTCACCTAGAAGTCATTCCAATGAGGATGACTTTGAGAATGAAGATGACATCCCGAATGGACAAGGTTTGTTTAAACCAACGGGAACTCCAAAAACTGTAACCACGGACTTGGTTTTGGATATAGGGGAAACGGACATCAATCTAACTTCTCATGGGGATTTTACCTTTGATTTAAGCCTCTTACAACAGGAAGAGGCGGCAAGATTGGGGACTAAGCCAAAGAATAAGGCTTTACCTAGGTCGTATTCTGCCTCTCTTGCTTCGAGACCGCAGCGGAAAAAAGGTACTGACACTAGAGAGAATTTTACACTCTCAAGCTTTGCTGACAGAACTAACAATAAAACTGGTCAGTACGATGTAAGTAGTAATAAAAAAGATATTAAGACTTATGGTGTTAGAGATTGTTTAAATAACTTTTTTACTGAAAAGGTGGATTATTTTAATAACAATAACAATGTTGAATTTGCTAGAGATTTTTCTGTGGGGAACTCTGAACCCATTAGAGAAAAAATAAACACAATGGGTAAAAAATTAAGTTTAATGAAAAGTGTGAAAATAGACAATGCATACCTGGACAAATGTTTGCAAATGGGTATTGTGCCTAAGGGCATTAGATTTTTTAAGTTACCGCTGGGTATAAAATATACGGAAGAAAGTATATCCGAATTCAATGAGTTGTTTGACAGTTTCGGATTTAATTTTATGAAAAAAGTAATGAAATATAATGACGGAAAAATTTCTGCCTTAATGAATGAAATTGAGGTCTTGAATGATGAAATAGTGGAAAGTGTCAATTTTGATGAATGGCAGGACCTCTATCACAAGCAATTTGTTTATGCAGAGAATAAGGTCAAAAATGTTTACAATAGGAAGGTTAAGAAACTGGAGAGGGATACTGAATTATATAAGGAACATAAAGTATAATGTATGGCCACGATCTAACACAGATAGAGAAGAAGGGGATAGAATTTTTACAAGAAGAAATGAGAAGAGTAGTGAACAGGCAAATTTTCGAGGAGGGAGATATCACCCACCACCAAAGCAATATCAAAGGAAATATTGAAATCTAATAAGTATGATGCTAAAGTGATACATTTCATAGGAATTGACTGTCCAAAGAGCCCTAAAGTTACAACTAAGGACAACATTAATAACTATTTAGGTCATGTCACACCAAAGGAAGGTAACAACACTTTAACTAAAGTTGATGGAAACCCGGTTAATTTAGAAGTGGCACCTCTTGAATTTAATTCCCCTACAACCAACAGGAAGGGCCCTTTGATTTCAACCCTAGCAGGTTTTAAAGTTTACAACTACACTGAATTTTTTGTGTCTCAAGATTTTTACAACCTTTTCAGTAAGGGAATGAAATATATTCCCACTGTAAAATTTAACCTAGTTGATACGGTGAAGGAAATCAAATTATTTTGTAGAAGACTTAACTTGGCCCTACAATTCCAAGATAGGGATGATGTTCCTTCAAGTAGGGGAAACTACTCCACCCGACTAAGTAAGAGAAGTGCATACATACCAACTTCCCATCCACAAATTGTTAACTTTGAAAAGATGGTACTTAAAGACATTTACAAACTCAATAGGGATATTTATAAGACCAATTCATTGACTTCCATGTTCAATGACAACTTAACCAAAGGAGAGAGGGATTGTCTACAACAAATTGTGAATAACAAAAACATTAGACTCATGAAGCCTGACAAAGGTGGGGGCATCATTATTTTTGATACTATTAACTATACCAGAGCTATACAGGACATCCTTTTCTTGTCAAACAACTATGAAGAAGTCTCATTGAATCAAATAAACATAGGTTATCACAGGATAGATCTGGTGATTGAAGAATACTTACTGGACAACCGTGTAACAAATGAAATTTACAACTTTTGAGAACTGAACACCCAAGATTGGCCCACATCTTGGCATTCCGAAGATTCACAAATCACTAGAGTCACCACCATTTAGGCCGATCATTGCAGGTTCCAACTCCAAAACCTACAATTTGGGTGTGGCGATTGACCAGTGGACAAAACATATTTATGATTCAGTGCATCTTATAAAAGACTCCTGGGAATTTCTGAGTAGGTTAACAGTTGATGTATGGTCAGAAGAAATAACTTTTTTAACAATAGATGTTCAAGATTTATTTTCTTGCATCCCATACACAACAGGATTGGAATATTTTGAGAACAGCTTGAAAAGGTATTCAGGATTGAGTTGGGACAAAATATCACTAATTTTGGACATGATGGGGTTAATTTTGGACCACAACTATATTGAATTTGAGGGTGAATACTTCAGGCAGACTAGGGGAGTGGCTATGGGGGCATCTTGTGCCCCCATATTCGCTAACCTAGTCATGCTAGAATGGGAAAATCAATTTCTCTTTCAAAGTGAATTTTTCAAGAGCATCTCATTGTATTCAAGATTTTTGGACGACATTTTTATCATATGGAAGGGCCAAAAAGAAGATATTCCAAGATTTATTGATTTCATCAATTCTAGCACTGACTTCCTGAGATTTACATACAAAAAAGAAGCTTGTGGGATAGCCTATTTAGACACATTCATTAGTACAACTTCACATGGATTCAGCTCAAAGATTCACAGAAAACTACTTTCTACGATTACATTGAATTTGGCAGTTGTCATCCTAAACATATTTTTAAGAACATCCTGAAAGGACAATGCATAAGGGCAGCAAGGATGTCCTCTACTAAAGACATCATGGAAAAAGAAATTGAAGGTATTGCAAAGATGTTTTGGAGAAAATATCCGAGAGGGATGGTGGAAGAAGTAACGCTCTGGGTTAAAAACAATTGGAACATCAAATATATGTCCCTACTTGGTGTTCAACTTGAATCAAAGAACAAGAAGACATGGTCAGGGGTCAATAGAACCGTGTGTGTAATTAGATTTAACCCTTACTCAAATATTGTGATAGACACTCTTAAAAGATATTGGGAATTGTTAACTTGCAATGACAATATCAAAACATATATAGGGACTAAATTGACATGTGTATTTAAAACAGCACCAAATTTGAAAAAACTATTGGAAGTACAATCAACTGACCTCAATAAAAACAATAAGAAGATTTGGAGTGGGACAAAAAGTTGTGGTAGTTGTAACTATTGTAAATACATCAATGAGAACAAGACCACAATATTGGATAATTTTTCAAAAACTAGAGTGAAGGGTCTTAGGGGTAATTGTAACAGTCAAAGGGTGGTGTACCTCGCTCTGTGTACCATCTGTTCAGCCTATTATGTAGGCAAGACGGAGAGGAAACTCAGGGCAAGGATTTATGAACATCTATATAAAATTAGAAAAAAGGATACAAAGAATGCACTTAGCAGACATGTATTAGATAAAGGACAAGAACATACATTTAAATTTTTCATAATAGACCAGGTGGAAATGACAGTATTTGGGGGTAATTGGAAAACCTTTTTATCCTACAAAGAGAGTGAATGGCAAATTATTTGTGATGCCACAACCCCCCCTGGCCTAAATGACTACATCAGCATTAAACCGTTTTTAATATTGGATAGGGCTTGACTTTTCTTGTGGTTACTTATACTCTTGGAGTATTTTTTATGTCTAAAGCAAATCACATACATATACATTTTTTAAGTGTTATATAATAATTATTTAGCATATTTTTAATTAAATAAGGGAGGCTATACAATTATGAACATGAAATGTTCTTATGAGTACATAACAAATAATATATTATAAAATTGTTTTGTATTGGTATTTAAAGTACACAATATAAATGTCAGAGTTGTTAGTAATGAATGTAACATTGCAAAATATATATTTTGAAAAGTTTTTATTGTTTTTAAAACTTTGAATAACTTTTGGCAAACAGAGTATAAAAGGGGTGTGTTAATTGGTAATGGTGGTTCTGAAGAAATCTGAGAGATCAGATGAAAGCGCTAAACCATCTACTTGAATGGAGTGTCTTGTGGCTTAAAAACAAATAAACCTGTGTTTTATGTCAACGGAGTTTGTTTCTTCAAGCTGAAGTGGGTGTACGTGGACTACTGGTGGTTTTGCAACTGTTTCCTTGTTCGAGCAGTGGACCTGTGTTTCTGGCTTTTAGGAATTGGACATTTACACTTTTATTTTACGTTGTCGTTTTTGGTATGTGTAAGCACATGTTAGCAGGTTTATGCGGTAGCAAGTGACGGTAAGCGTCATTTAAACAGGACTACACTGATATGCGCAAAACAGGTCTAAGCTTTGCCAAATTCCACGCAGATCACGTCAAAGATGTCCAGAACAGGTGAAACCAGCATTATTCACCCTTGTACTAACAGTGCCTGCTCTGAGAGGTAAAACGACCACTGGCAGGAGTAGAACACGCAACCATGTACACAATCACCTACCACTAAGCTACCCGAGATGTACCAACACAAACACAAAAGGGCGGAGTTCAGCAAACAGAATACACCGCCATGTACCTAACGAAAGGTGTGTACACTCTCTCTCCTTCTTCCTGTCTATATATATATATATATATATATATATATATATATATATATATATATATATATATATATAATAGGGATAGAAAGGGTGATAGAGAGATGTATGTCGATATATACGGAAATACATATATCTGCGAATATATAGACAGGTTAACGACATGTACACAACCATGGAGGTACAAATGAATAGGATACTGCCAACTACCAATGCTTTACATACCGACATGCGTAATCATGAGGCTTAAAGACCGAAAGACCACAGTACCAGAACAATATAACCGCGAGTAATATTATCACGATGTTAAGGGACATTTAGTTATTGCTGCCTGTGCTGCAGTCCTGGTAGGTACTGTGTTTAAGTGTGGTTCTGATTGCTGCAGTGTGTGTAAGTGTGTGTTGGGAGTGCAGTGTGTGTTTCCGTGGGACTGTAATGTGTGTGTGTGTGTGTGTGTGTGTGTGTGTGTGTGTGTGTGTGTGTGTGTATGTGTTTGCATCATGGGTCTGTTCGTGCTAACTCGGAGGTAGATTATTACAGTAGTTGTGGTCATAACCGGCCATAGGCATGCGGTTACCACCTGTCCCACTTTGAGAGGGACAGTCCCTCTTTGGCCAGTTGTGTCCTGACAACAAATATTAAAAAGGGCAAATGTACCGAGATTGTAGGACATAATGATGTCCCATATATTAAGTAATAGTTGCATGAAAAAGTTATTTCTGTCTCTCAAATACGTAAATTGCACAAGAAACATAATAAGCAGCTAAAGTGCTACAAGAATAAGGTTTAATTTAGGGCAAAAGTAAGTCCTATCCTTTGTACTGACAGTGGGTTTGTGTCAGCCTCTAAACCCTGATGTGTGCCCTGCAAATGTCCCAATATGGCCAATTGAAAAGGTGGCAACCCAAGCCAAAGAGTTTGAGTCACCAACACAACTGCAATGAGTGCAAATATTTGTGACAGAAATACACGAGACAGCTTTCATGTAGCAACAGTTCAGTACATATCAATGTATTTCAGAGGGATTGAAGGATCAACATCACCTGCATGCTATATAGGAACCAATTAACAATGATTTAATGAATAAGCCTGCAATAACCATAGTATTAGTCTACTAAATGACAGGTCTTCAATTAGGGAAGGGGCCCCCACACACATATGGAATATGTATAAATGCAGTCCCCACAAACCTTTATCTGCTATGTACACCCACCTACATCTCCCGCACATCTGAAACAATTGCAATACAGACTGTAATAACATTACAAACATCCACTCATTCAATGACATCTGCAGAAGTGTTAACATACCTTGTGAGAGACACACTTGTAATGGCGCCATGTGAAATCGTTGCTGTTGCTGTTGTACAATGGAACAGACACTGATGTTACAGGTTTGTTTGCAATAGTCTCGTATCAGATGATTGAGATAACAGCTGCACTCACATGTAGAACTATTTACTCTAGCCGTCACACACAATCCACGGGGGACATGAATTCAAAGTATATGTGTCTCTCCATATAGCTGTTGCAATTCATCGCAATACAATACATCCAGACCGTCTCCCTTGAAGGTAGGGCAAAAGGACAATGTCCAAGTGGAGTATTCAATTATACACCACTGTTGCCATGTATTTGGCCAATGGAGTAGCTGCACAGCTGATGTGCATGTAATAATTTACTCCGGAACACCAATTGGTGGCAGGATACCACATGTTACAGGTATCCACGTATAAAACGATGGCTTGCCATACATTCAAACTGTATGCTCATACCATTGGATCATTTAAAGAGGAAAGGAGTAACACAGATATTATCGTATACTCGGACCACTAAGAAGTTATGTAGAACAGTCAGTATGTTAGTGTATGTAGTGCCTGTTCTGTATTAATGAAAGTGAACGCAATGCAGACAGTGGGAAAAGGTATTATGTAGTGATGTCTTGTTGAGCATAGCAACACTTGTAGAAATTGTGTGTACTGCTGTGGGCCACAAGGTAAACACCTCAGACACCACAAGGGATGCTACATAAGGGCTTTAAACATAATTCCACTCCAGCCGCTGTTGGTGGTAGGGTTTGTCCAACAAGTACGTGCCATAACAGGAGATAGTTTATGTTGATATACTGTAACAGTAGGCATATGTATGGGCGTATAATGAGAATAACATGCATAAGGTAGTCCTGCTGTGCAATTATGCTTTGCATTATGGGATATGGTTTCAAAAATGTGAAAAGTACAGTATTGTAGGTAGATAAGTCAAATATTTTACATAGCATGACTGGTATATTATGCAAACATAAGGTATGTGTATTGGACTGTACAATACACAATAACAGGATACATATGTCTTCTAGTCACCAGACAGTGTAACAGCATGATAGCTAATTGAAATGGAAGAGCTACTCAATTATCCATGCACAAAGGACATGTAATAGCTTCATAGGTTCATAGTTAGGTACTATGCTGTCTGGCCAAGTCCATTTATAAGCCCTAATACAGTGTTTTCACTGACGGCACCTCCCTAAGTTAGTGTCCTGTGCCTCTGAACAGCACAGCCATTTGTTTCCTGCACCTGTGTACAGTACAGCCACTGCAGTGATCCCTGGCATACATGTCTGTTCCCCATCCACCCATCGAGGTATCTCATGAAGAGTGCTAGTGAGGGTCCCTGCCTGATGTACATAGGAATCATGTTCCAAAGCATGCTGAGTGTCCGTTTCAGGAATGTATCCCTCCAGCATGTGCTACTCATCATTGTGTTTAGGTACATATCCCAGAGCATGTCGATCTCAGTGGCTTTTGCTTATGTTGCTTATGTGGAGCATATCCATCAATATTGGTGTGGACGTGGGCCTTGTATGTTCAGCAGATGTCACCTCTGAGTATGCAGTATGCAAATGACTACAGTTGGGGTTTCAGTAGTTGTGCTGCATACGTCATCCTTTGGAGGTCAGTAATACGGTTGGTGCATTAATGTTGTGATATTTAAAGCCATTGCTGTCCCGTAAGGTACACCCCAAAGGGGGTGTTGTACCCCTGAATGTGTTTCATAAGTCAGGAGTATAGAGGTCCAGTGGCAGTCTTTGTTCTGGCTACAGACCATTACAGATTAGGGTGGCCATGTAGAAGGATATCCACGCCCCCTTGGCAATAAGATTATCAAAGGAGTGGGTGCTATCTACGTGTGTACTAAGATCCCTTATAATGTCTTATGTATGTAGGGGACTACCACCTATGTGATAGTCACAGTGTGATTGGTGTAATCCAAAGGGGATGTCTATGCACCTTCTGCCATGCTGCTTGAGGCCATGTTACTGACACCAGGTATCCGTCACAGTGATATCCATATGGAGGGTGTGTATATTAGCTGGTGAATCAATCATGGCCCCTAGTTTGCAGTCATCTGGAAACCTATTCAGGAAAAGTATTTCTGTTCTAGACTGTACCTCAGGGAAGCATATAACGAACATGAGGGTCCCTATGACCGAGGACTGGGGTATGCCAATTGTAACTGATGTACAGTAGGAACTGCGGTATGCTACCCTCACTGCGTGTGTCCTGTCCATGAGCCACTTTGCATAACATCTCAAGACGTATGGGTCGCTGTGCAGGTGGATGTGTATATTGACAATAACAGAATGGTGAACGGTGTTGAAAGCCAATGAGAGGACAAGGTAGGCTGTTTAGACCCCCTTACCATCATCTACTGCCTTGGTAACTGTCTCAAAGGACTCCACCAGGTGTTGGAGCAATGGTGTGGCCCTAACAAATCCAACCTGGGTGGTATCAAAGGTTTGGAGGCCAACAATGTCTCTGTGAATGACTTCCATGATGATGTTCTCAATAGCCTTGCAGAACAGTCTAGTCAGGCGTATAGGGCAATAGTTCCTGTGGTCCATTGTGGCGCCACCTCTGTGGAGTGTGATAACTGTTGCTGTGTACCATTCAGGGTCCACAATTCCTGATACAAGGCTATTAGGGAATCTGGTGCCCAAGTGGGGAGCCATGTCATTCTGAGGTTTGTGTAAATCGCAGCCTGGGATGTTGGATGGTCACATGGAGTGTGTGTTCCAGGCTTTAGAGAGAGCAGGTCTGAACTGCGTAGTTGTGACCGCAGGGACTCTGCATTGATCCTGTATAGATGTGGGCCGTTTAGGGTGTGAGAGGGGTGTAAAGTTAGCTGCCAGGTTGTTGCCAATATCAGTCGGTTCTGTAATGTTTCTGCCTAACCATTGTATGTCAGAGCAGATGTGGGTATTGCCATCGAGAGTAGTGACATACCTCTATAACGCTTAGTGGTAGTCCTTTGAATGTGTCGCAGTAATGTTTACGTAGTTAGTGTTGGAGGATGTAAGAAGGGATCCCAGAATCCTACTGAGGCTGACTAGGGAGCTACCCCACCCATGGGAGTGTACCCTACTTTGCAACTGTCTCCTTCTGTCCTGCAGTATGTCCATGGCAGTTGACCCCCAGAGAGGCATCCGTTATGTGGTGGGTACTGTCATGGCTCTGTTTGGGATAGCATGATCCATGCAGTTGTGTAAGTGCTAATGAAGTGCAGTTGGGAATGTTTCTGTGTTTGTAACTATATTGTCCATCTGCACGGGTGTCATGGCATTTACTACTTCTGTCATACAAAGTGTGAAGTTGGCTTTGTAGAAATATTGTACTGTGTTTTTCGTGAAGGGTGTGGTGCTGGGATGTGGATAACAAGGATGATTAGCATACATTCGGAACTGACCAATGAGGGGATACCCCAGGTGTGTAACACCAGTCACACATGTTGATAATGTCCAGGTCTACAATATTGTTGGCCTTGGTGGTGGTGTGTATAGGTTGATCCAGCCGAATGGAGTTTATTAACCCACAAAAGTGTTGGCCTAATGTGTCGGTACATGAGTAGGTATTACAGTTAGGTGTGGGGTAGTGTCAGTGTCACATCAGTAGTTCCTGTTTGAACCCTACTTTCCAGTACACCAAGAAATAAGGGCAGTTACCCGTGGGGTACGGTGTGTAATCCGTAGAAAGCTACAATTTGTATAGCAGTTCTGGCCACAGTTAGTTGCACTTGGATTGCCTCTGATGCATCGTGCTAAGCAATCAGCATGGAGGTGTGTACATCCCTGTGAAATATGGACACACATCCGCCGTGGGTGTTCCGGTCCTGGTTACATGACTGAAAGGAGTGGTCTGTGTAATAGCCTGTCAGTGCAGGAGTACTCTCTGGAGTCTAGAAGCAAGTCACAGTCACTGCAGAGACATCGGTGTGGTCCATTATAAGGAGTGCCTCGGATGAGTGCATTTGAGATGAAGATGCCAAGCATTGAGTAACAATACCCTCAGGTTTTGCTTGCCTGTACCTGTTCTGGTGGTGAATATGTTTCTGAAATGTGTCTAAAACAGGCAGTATAGGAGCAGCAAGAGCCTGAGATGTTACCCATAATCCCAGGGCTGACAGGTGCAGGCCATCTGTGGCAAAGCATTGTGGTTTGTCGACCATGTCATTCAAAGCAGACAGATACTGGATACCCTTGGAATGACACCAGAAGCATAGGCAACTGTTGACGTGAATAATTCTGTTGTTCTACTGTGTGATCAGTCTGGAATAATGCAGAATGCTTCTCAGGGCTAGGGCAATGCATGCCTGGGCTACAAGATCGGAGAGCTATTGCATGTCCCTGTACATGTAGTCCAGGAAGTTACATCTCAGGGCATTCACACTAATGTGGAGAATGACAGTCGTATTGTACCTGTTGAGGAGTGACCTGAGTGCATAGGTCATGTTGTGGATCCTGTTACCCGACAGCCAGATGACAGTGACTATCTCCTTGTGTGGCCTGCTGAGTGGGACATCAGTGTGACCGCCTACAGAGTCACCTATGACTAGTGTGTTGGGTATGTTATAACACCCTATTGTCTGTAGTTGACGGGCACACATGAGTCTGTGGACTATAAGTAATTGGTGTTGTGTTTGGTGATGGGGGCTGCCTCTGTTGCCTACATAGAGTAGTATGGAGAGGCTCCGCAAATGTTGTACTCTTACTATGTGTGGCCTGTAGTGGTGGAGATCTACTGAGACTATGTGATGAGTGAGGTGTGCTGCAAATGATTAACATCCCCACATGATTGTCAGGGTAAGTCTGGGTTGGAGAGAGCATTACCTCCAGCATGGCTACATATGTGCATCTCCCACAGGCTGTAGTGTTCTATGTTAGGAGGTGAGCATTGACTGTGTATATGAGACGATTGCTATATTGCCTCATGTTGCCCACATTCATCATATAGACAGGCAATAACACTGGTAATTGACATTTGGACATGCCTGTCTAGTCAACCATTACTCACAAGATATGTGAGGTAAGTGTGTACAACAGCTGTTGTACTGTAAGCATGCTGGAAATGTAAGGACAAACAGTGTTTGCCTGTAGGAAATGAGTAGGATTGAGTGATATAGTAATTAGTAGCTCATGAAGTGTGTACATGTTCTGAACAAGTGCTGAGCATGAATAAGCAATACAGATAGGGTGTTGGATAATTTAAACTCACTGCCCCCCAATAGGTACACAATCACATATCCATGAACATGACAGAGCCCCTGTAACCATAACTATGATGGTACAAGGTGCACTCCGGCTGCATGTGACCTGTTCAAATCCCTGGTCGTATAATACACATATGGCAAAACAGTTTGCTCTACACATACACTGCCATGTAAAACATAGGTTCATGGCAGTCTGTGAAAATACAGAATGGATCACACTAACAGTTATCACAACCCACAAAGTGAAGACACCACTCATAATGGGAGGCACAGCACTATTACCCTGCTGAGTATGGTCTGAAAGCCTATGAACCTTAATCAACGTAGATGTTGTTAGCAGTACAGATGTAGATGACAGTACCGATGAATACACACTGCATAGCATACCTGTGACAGGTCAGAGGACATCATCAGCCATACTGTGTTCCACCTACATTCAGTGTACTACATGTACCATTGTATGTCACAGGAGTGTTCTACCAGTGGCCTGTTCACAGAAGCAACACTACAAAAGGTGTCTGAGTGACATGTGCATAGCACACCAGTGGCAGCTACAGTAAAACAGGGTTAATGATTTGTACTCCCCTGTCATTGTAGCCCATACCACACAGACAAATGGGTGGCATCTGCATATGTGAGAATGTGAATGGCCATGACCTAGGAGCAATAGCTGACTCAGTGTTGTGGACAACATACAGCATGGGCTTTGTGGGTGAGGTGCATGACATATGTGCACAATCTGACAGCTGCTTACTGCATTGTCACTGCTATGTTAACCCATTAACTACCACCTCAGCAGCGGTCAACATTATGGACACTGTGTGTAAGGAATAGTGCGGTGCAGTTTACCTCCCTGAGCTAGTGACATCACCAGGCCTATTAGGTAGTCATAAGAGGCAACCCAGGTCATGACAGGGTGCCATCCATGAGCATGGAGATCATTGGACAGACATACTCAGCACTCACGTGACCAATATTGGATCACATATCACCTTTAAGGGGTATTGGCCATGCTTGGATGGGCATCACCAGCCTTCATAATCCTCATCTCCACTATGCAGCATGCTGCCTACCCTGCTTAAAGACATGTGCAACACTGTGATGTTGGACATGCTACACGTACATATCCTGATCTGAAAAACATACGTCATGGGCAGCCACCATCCTAGTACAAGGGTCGCCACATGCTGGACAGATCCCTGTGCCATACATGTGACATACTCCTGCCATACCATGCAACCCTGTCCAGCAAAGCTGCACATGTCATCACTGTCATACATGGTGCGATGACCGCATGGTAGATGTATCAGTGACTGTCTGGATCAGTAATGTGGCACTGATTTACCTGTCGGTGGGAACATGGCTGTCGTTTACAGCTAGATAACCTGACATCCTATGCCCATACATGGCTCAGGTGTGGACGTGGTCTTGGCCGTACATGCTATAGTTGATAACCATCCCTGTGAATACCATCCGGCTAGCCATTGTCCCATGTGTATCACATGTGCAACACCGGTGATACGTGGCAGGATGTTGAACTGTTGTACAGTGCCGTGTAGATGTATATGGCAAAACACATGCTTGTAAAGGTTTCTGAGTGCATGTCTGCATTGTCACTGCCCATGTCCGTGAAGGCAGTGTATGTGATGATATGTGACATATACACAGCATCAAGGTCAGCAGCATTAATGTGCACACATCCAGGCATGTGCTGATATGTAAGAACACCGGTACAGGCAAACAGACATGCCCACATCAAGACAGCATTCACATGGAGTATGAGCAATGTAATGAGGTGACACACGTATATGGTGATAATATCCAATCCCCATCGGGTGTTACATGTGTGTGAAACAAACATGCCAGTCATGTGAGTGTCATGACGATTTGCAAAGACAACTGTTTATAAGTACTAAATGTAATACACATGAATGTGCATCTGTATCTCTGTGCATCTCTGAGATGCTGTGACCTGTCTCCATCATTATGTCTTACAGATAATGCCTTGATCACGACTGCCGGCATATAGCCGCTTGGAGGATGATGCCCTCATACCATACCTCCATGATAACTATGAGGTACTGTTCAGCCATGTGCCACAGCATGCCCAGCAGCGTGATGACCTGTGGCAGGAACTTCGCAGGAGGGTCAATGATGTGGGTGGCCATAACCGCACCTACCAGCAGGTGCACAGGCACTGCATGGACTGGATGCAACATGCAAAACAGCATGCCAATGCAATCACCAGGGAACAAGGTAGAACAGGTGGTGGGCTACCAACCCATCCCCCACTCTCACCTACCGAGGAGCTGCTGGCCAGCCTGGGGACCCCATCAGAACAGCATCCACAAACTCTAGCTGCCATCGTGGAGGTGGATGTCTCCCAACCGCAGAGCCTGGAGTTGCCTGGTAAGTCACTACTGCACATATAAATATTATATCCCATTTAGTCGCATGTGTCACTGTAAACTATGTAATGTAACATCATATGCAAGGTATGTTTACACACATGCCGCATACTATAGTATGCTACCCTGTGTATGCACACATGTGCATACTCCATAGTATATGCTATTGTATTGGCGAATGTGTTAACATGCAAAGTGTACCCTGTAGCTGTCATACAGTCATGGATAATGATCAAACTGTTGTGTCATCCCTATACAGGTACCTCTGGCATGCCACAGAGACAGCAGTCCATTGCAGGTGAGACAGTTATCAGTATCAGGCATGTGAATGTACAGATCTATTCACCATGTGGCCAGTTAACACATGTGCACATAATGTATGGTCCAGTCACGATATACAGGTTGCAGCTTTCATCAATCACACTGGCCACTCATGTGCAATATATACAAACCAAATGAAACAACAACATGAAACCACAGTAACTGTCATTGCTAGATGTGTGGACAGCTGTCCATACAATGGTGGAGGTGTTGTTCAATGTAGTAATATGTACTATACATCAGAACAACACATGTGGGGTATGCAAACAGTACTACACAGTGAGCTGGGATATGGGCAGCCCACATGATTCACCATTGTGGAATGTGCCCCTGCAATGAATGCAGACATTGCGATGTGCCAGCTGACATGTCCCAGACATGTAGTGGTCCGGCTGCAACATTGCCACACTATCCCATAAGACATACCCCACATACCAAACATACAGCTCTTTGTCTGTATAACCCTGTGGACACTGGAGTATCTGACATCTATGGGTGTATGTCATATGAGACAACACAGACATGTGACATAGATGGCCATCACACACATCTGGCCAACACATGTTCACACATGGCCATGGAGGATGGCCAGAGATATGTAGTAACACACAGTAGATGTGATGTGTATGTGTGTACACCCTGTTTCACATTGTCTACACATGGTCCAACTATAGCCTTTGTTGAATGGTTATATAGTAGATGTGGAACACTGGACATCCTAACAGCCTGTGCACAGCTTGTGGACGTGTCACTTAATTTGACCACATACGATGTGTTGCACATCATGACTGTGTCACAGCATGAAAGTAGTCACTTGTACAGCTTCCACATACATACACAGACACCACATCAGGCCAGAGATACTGTACATTTCCCTTGCTGCTGTTGGACATCACTGTCAGCTGTGCACCTTGTGTGTGTGGTACATAAATGTCATGTGGAGCATGGTGTATTGATCAGTCTGCCATGTGTGGACACGGTTGACAGGCAGGTAAGACATGTTAGCAGTTGTGCAGGGCTGTCATCGGTATATCGTCCGGTGACCTGTCACACATGACACAGCATGGTTTAGTGTGTATACACCTCAGCAACATGGGTCACAATCCACAGTATGTATGTATTGTGTATGCACGCAGTCATGGCTATGCACTGTATGTGTATTCCACACTGTATAGCAATAGAGACGCCTCATGATTCCATGCAATGGCACTGTGTCTGTACTTCACACTGTGTAGCAATATAGACGCCTCATACCACCTTCAATGGTCATACACATCTGCTAAAAGTGCATTCTATCTGTAGGGCATAAAGACAACACTGCAATGTGACACCATTACACTGCTGTACATGTGTCAGGACACCATTGTGTCAAACATGCATGCATGTCACTGCACACTTCAGCAGATTACATGTCATACTACATGTTAATGTCAAGGACATATGCCTCACATCAGCCATGTGTACTGTTAACCTTTGCTGGTCCACATGGTGTATCACAGGGATGCATGCTTACTACCATGATTGTGTGAAATGCATGGCTTCTGCTATGACACATGCTTGTTGTTGTGTGCAACCCAGGGATGTAATCTAACTAACACTGCTAATGTCTGAGCTGCATGCCGTCTGCTGTATCACATGCATGCTGCATGCCTTCTGTCATATCACATGCATGTGGTTGTCTGTGTGTGTGTGTGTGTGTGTGTGTGTGTGTGTGTGTGTGTGTGTGTGTGTGTGTGTGTCTATTGTAATGTAGAGTCTTTGTTTGCCTTCACAGGTGATGTAGGTGCGTTGCCCTCCTGCGGTCCATCTGATGTTAGTGTCACCACAGACTCTAGCAGTGATGAACATATGTTTGAGGTACAGGCAGGGTTGTCAGGGGCTGAATCTGTGCCTTTGGTTGCCATCCCATCTATATCCCCCTCTTTCCCGCATACAGTTCTCATGCCAACACATACCCCATCACCAGTGGCCATAGATGAAGGACAGTTATCGTGTGTTAGCTCGGAACAGAAACGTGTGGTGGCTATGGAAGATGTGTCATCACACCATGGTGTCAGTGAAATGACCGCAGATGTGCCACACAGGCATATGGCCAGTGCTGCTCATAGGAGGACCCCTGGCCGACATGCACCTGCATGACAGAGCGCAGCAGCTGGTGTCACCAGACACATGTTTCAGACTGTAATGGTGACACAGGTACATGCTGAACGGCAGAACAGAGAAGGGCAGAGGCTTCAGAGGGCTGCTATCCGTTCTTTAAATGAAAACATCCAGGCATTGGCAAATGCTCAACAGCAGATTGCTGACGTTTTGGACAGGCAATTGGGTAACATGGTTGGAATCCTTGAACATGGCATGGCAATCCGTGAACGTGAGCTGTCTGTGTTGGAACATCTGGTAGGAGTGAGGTGTAGGCCATGTGGACGTAGGCCAGCTACACCACCTGGTGCAGGTCTACGCAAATGAGCTACCTCACATGCCCGCTCCCATAGTGCCGGTAGCAGCAGCAGTGCAGCTGGTGCTGTGCTGTCCACACCAGGACACAGCAGGCCATGTGGATGTGGCCCTGGATGGTCCCAGTGGGGACACGGTTCCAGTGGACATGTGTCATCAGACAGTACCCATTTTGTACCTCTGTCTGGTAGTGCCCGTGCAACCCCTGGCAGGCAAAGGTCATGTAGCCGTGGACGGACACAGTGAGCTGTACATCCTGGTCTGTACAATCTGGAGCTGTTAATAATACCCCTGTGTAAGCTGGATACATGGCAGAACTGTGTGCACACATACACGCACACACCAGAAACATCTGTAGGGCACCAACACCCTCATGCATAATAACCACACATGTCCACGTAGATCACAGGCCCTAACCCACACACATGATGTCATCCACTGGTGCAGCCTAGGCCCCTGGCAAACATTATCACCCTGTGCATATGATGATGTCTGTGCCACATCCCTGTCATCCACACCATCGGTGCAGGGACATGCTCATATGGTCTGATGCACAGGGTGAACAGAATAATGAGATAGTTGTATATTACAATTGTTGTGTACTGTTTGCACGCAGAAGACATACCATGTAGTACAGGATTAGACTGCATTGTTTTATGTTCACAGTATGTATCTTTGTAACAACAGTCACAGCATGTTGGTAATGATGCCCTGCATCCCTCCTGAAGGTCTAATTGCATGTGCCATTACGTACAGTGTTTGCAGTTAGAATGCATTGTTTTATGTTCACAGTATGTGTCTTGGTAACAACAGTAACAGCATGTTGGTAAGGATGCCCTGCTTCCCTCCTTAAGGTCTAATTGCAAGTGCCATTAAGTACCAGTGTTTCCAGTTTCACATGTGTAAATGTGGAGTACTCACAGTCATGGATGGCAATACCAGCATGCTATACGTAGTTTCTACCTCACTGTTAGAAAGGCTGACATTCCATAGATCTCTACACACCTACTGATCCAGGAGCATGTGAGCTGTGTACTAGGCTACAGTGGCTAGAGATGGGACATCCATACCAGGTGACTTCACAGATACGGCTACATGCTGCAGGGGGTTTACACAGCAGTCTAGCTGATGTCAAGTGTAGGGGCCAGTTGATAGCATGAGGACTCACTGTGTAGCAGTAAAACACTGTCACATTATAGGATGTGAACACACACAGACATACACAGACACACACAGTAACATGCCCACACTCACGGGGTCAAAGACACTGTAACACACACTTGATAGTGTTGAGGTGAGGACCCCTGCCTATGTGCTAATCACCATTACAGTACTGTACACCCACATGATGCGACACAGAGAATGAACATGTACAGGTAGTCAGTAATATGTAAGACTGACGGCATCAACAGGGTAGTAGATTGCATCACCTTGAGGGGTTAGGGGCCCTATCTGTTCTCAATGGTAGCATACATCCTCACTTCATGCACCAGACAGCCATACATACATACACATACACACACTGGAGTCCACACATGTCATGCACATACAGATAGCTAACGTGTGAGATACACACACCACCCCTGCCTATGTCTTGCTGTCTACACTGCAGAATGTACAGATCTCTACAACAGTGTACAGGAGTGTGTAACAACTGTGATGTATTCCCCACCATACGTGGCATATATGGTCACACAGGCACACACACATGGCAGTACTGTGAAACAAACACCTGCTATCTTCTGATACGTCTGACAGACATGCAGCAGTATTGCCCGCATTACAATGTGTACCGATGCTACCTTTGACAATGTGTGCAGCTATATGCACACGGGAGGACTTAAGTGCTACAGGTGTCAACTGCTTTACAGTCAGTGACACCCTGACTGCTGTGTAGGTTGTATATCTTCACCTTCATTTACCGGAAACATAGCTTACTGTTTGCACATGTTATGGTAGGACAGCTTGTGACACACCTCTGAGCTGTCTTCAGCAAACATCCATCTGCAAAGGTGGCCCACCACTTTATGTACACACATCCATCCATACCTGATGCACATCTTACCGTATTGTCAGTATTTCACTATATACAGGTGTCAATGATGGGACTGCATTGCAACTGCACGTTGTAGTCAGGCACAGATAAACTGCAAACATCAGCTACTGCTCATGCATGGTAGCTGAATGCACACCACTACATGTACATGTGTATAAGTCCTACATTCCTGTCATGTAGCCATGTTTGTATGCATTGCAGTTGGTGAACATGTGTGACATACATGACACATGGATTGTTGTATGCTATGATAGTTGTCATGGGTAACCAGTACAGAGGGAATGTTAACTCAGTCAACATTGCTACCTTATGTACTGTTAACATTGAACAGCCATGGACCTACCTTCCATGTGCATGTGTGTAATCGCTGTAGCCATGTGTCTGCATGAAGGACAGCATTAGCTATGCTATGTACATTGTTGTTGTTGTGTGTGTGTGTGTGTGTGTGTGTGTGTGTGTGTGTGTGTGTGTGTGTGTGTGGGGCATGTACATATCCATGGCGGTTACATGTATGTGACATCCAAACATGGGTGTGTTGCCTGGTGTACAGCAACAGTTATCTGTTACAGCTGTATAAGACCCAGGTCCCCTGTTATGTGTACAGCCGACCTGGTTATGAATAGTGGTATCAGTGCATTGCATAACACATGATGGAACCCTGTCAGTGCATGGGTAGTCTGCACAGTTGCTGTAGAGCTAGGTACAGTCCACTGGTCATGAGTAACATGGTGTTGTACTAATGTATGGATGTGTGTTGCTGGTCCAAGGACACGGTGATGTGTGAGGGCTACATACTACAGTGTGGCATTTACCCCTGTGATCTGCACCTGACACATCTGTGATGGCTTTTGAGAGTGTACTGGTCAGTACATGTGAGTGGCCTTCATATACGTGGGGACACTAACACCTGGAGCAGTCCGTAACGGTCTTATGGCCCACATGCCTGTATCTGAGGTATACAGTGGTAGTGCTATTGTGCACAACTGAGCCTTATGTCAGGTGTTCCTCACTGCACAGATGTCAGTATTCCCCATTGTTGGATCTAGATTGGCAGCTATGATTATGAACGCTACACATCTAGCACTATTTAGCATACACATACAATGCAGTTGTCCTGTAGGTGTCAGGGTGTTTACCTGGTCTCAGGTTATTCATCTATGTATGGTACTACATGTGCGAAGTACCCACTCCTGCCAGGACAACACCATGGGTGGTATTATTGTGCCAGGTTTAGATTGGTACAGCTAAGGTGATGGACAGCAGCAGACATTGTGTAGAAGACCGGTGTCAGATATATGTCGTACAGCGTTCATGCTAACAATGATGACTATCGACACACTGTGCCCTTCCCTGTTTAGAATATGTCTGCATACAAGACAGCCCTTCGCTACTAAGTGTGTGAGCATGCCCAGTATGCCATTGTGTAGATGGACACATAGTGCATTCCAGACTGACGTGTGCTACTAAGTGTGTGAGCATGCCCAGTGACACCTTGTGTCGGTTGTGTGCCCCTGTGTATGGGCATGACCATTGTTATCCTGTATAGCGATAGTGGTCATCCAAGCATCAGATGGCCATACCCCACTTCAGGATGGATTCCTAAATTTAACACACTGGTTCACAGGTATGTACACCGTAACTGCCAGCATCCATGTTGATGCCTGCATTCCTAGAAGGTCATATTGACTGTTTTAAAAGCTGTACTGCCTGTGGCGCATCTCGTTTCTATGTAGTGTTGTACTAGTGCTCCGTAGATAGCCAGTTGTCCTGCTCACACCACTGCCGTGTTCATCTCCGTCTGCCTTGGGACACTAACATGCTTTTAGACTGATCACACTCCATACAATCCCTATCGGTGTCTTTGCCTTTGCTGATAATGTCATCCACCCAGAAGTATGCCTCTGGGAGTGCTGTGATCCAGTAATCTCAGTAGCGTGTTCTGTAACTGCGTCATGCTATAGTGTGATAAGGTATTCAGGTCTATGTTCTAATCCCAGCCCTGCTGTGTGTGTTTGTATCCATCTGCCTGGGGACAGAGTAATGTTTTTAGACAGCTCACTCTCTGTACAATCCCTATCGGCGTCTTTGCCTTTGTTGATGATGTCACCCACCTAGAAGTATGCCTCTGGGAGTGTTGTGCTTCAGTAATCTCGGTAGCACGTTCTGTTACTGCATAATGCTGTAGTGTGATAGAATAGACAAGAAGTTGCTCAATTCCAAGGCATGGCAGGTGTGTGTGTTTGGCAGTCATACCCTATGTGTTGGTATCTGTGGGTGGCTAGCTTCAGGATGTGTTGAGTGTGTTTTGTTGCTTTCCTATATAGTATCCACAGCTCGCATAATCGGCCAAGACACTGGGTTGTCAACACATACATTCACCAATAAGTCTGGTGAGTAAATGTCAGCAGCCCTACTCTTACCCTTAATACAGTCTGACCCGTGTGACGCAATGAAACACACTTGCCTTGATAGTAACAACACTACATAATGCAGGTGGCACATATAGTTTCCTTTTCATTCTTGTCTAATGCTTTGGTGTCATGTGGTCCGCTGTTGTGATAGAAATGCAATATCTACGTATGTGTGTATATGTATATGTGTGTGTATGTATGTATATATATATATATATATATATATATATATATATATATATATATATATATATATGTATATATGTATATATATATATATATATATATAAAATATATATGATATATGTAGATATAGATAGACAGACATAGATATATACATATATGTATGTAGACATTAGCACTATTGAATGTTTGTGCTGGATGATCTGTATGTGATCACCTCACATGTATGTATATCTGCAGTGGCGTAGTGGTAAAGCACATCATCTGTGGTGTGCAGAATCCCGAGTTCTAGTCATGTAGACAACGGTTATTTTGTTGCTGGGAAGACCAAGGGACATCGAATATGGTGATAGTAAGGCACCTTTAATCAGTTGTGTACGGATCTGAGCGACAGTAAGCAGTGGTTATTAATTTGGAGGTTCTGTATGGGTCATATAACTATGCATTAGAAGACTATACTATGCAGATGAGGTTGACAATAGTGAATCCCATTTATCCCCAGGGTGTGATGCAGATCCCTGGAGTGTATGTGTGTAGATAGCTGGGTGCAGGCTTTAATATAGATGAAAGCATGGGAGGGGGATCAGGCATACTGTACGTACATTGGAGACCTGTGCCTCGGGATTTCTCCTGCCTTAGCATGCCTAAGCTAGGGGTGTGTCTATACCTGCCTGGTGACATTGGGAGGGACAAAAGCAGTAGCGGGGTAGTCAAGGTGAACAGGCTGCACAAACAGGTGATTATCAAGCACAATCAGCAGATTACATGGCCAGCCCAAACCAGAACACTATGGTAATGTGAGCAAGCACCATACACACAGGTTTCTTCCACACTCTACGCCACCGGTGTATACATGGGGATCTCACAGCATCTGCATCCAGAGTATTGCACCAGTTCACAGACGCCATGTCAACACATGCTAGTGAGCACGTCCATGTCTTCAACACATGTGATTAGTAAACCAGCAATATGCATCTCTTCCACCACATGGCTGACTACCCTGGGGTACTGGGTGCTATAACCTGCACTCACGTATGCATCAAAGTACCTCCTGGTGAGCAGGGTAGGGCCTACATTAACTGCAGGGGCATACCCTCCAACAGCTAGGCCATATGCGATGGCCAGGGCATTAAACTGAATGTGTGTGCTGTCTGCCCTGAAAGATATAACGATTCCGATATATGGCATCTGATGCAGCTGTACCACACCTTTGTCAATATGGACATCCCCTAAAGTCTTCTAGTCGGGGATGGTGGGTAACCACTGGAGTCGTGGCTGATGACACCCATCAGCAATGCACACACACTTGAACAATCACACCATAATGAGGCAGATACACAGGCAAGACATATAATTGAGCATTTGTTTGGGATGCTCAAGTCACGGTTCTGGTATCTGGAAACATCTGGTGGAGCCCTGCAGTATTCACTAGCTACATGCACACAAATTGTTATGGTATTTGCTATGCTACACAATCTGATCCTGCAGTAACAGTTACAGCAGGAACAGCATGGGGCAGGGCCACACGGCCCACCACCAATGCCAAGGCCTGTACAGGCACAGTGTGACTTGCAGGAGGAACTACCTGAGCTGGGCCCAGTAGGCGAAAGGGCCGTGCACAGAATGACCTGCCCTTGGTAAAGAGGCAACACAAGGCATATGCACTGACACAGTAGGTACCCAGGGATTTCACCCTCTCTGACTCGCACACAGTACAATGGATACCAAACATGACACTACCTGTGCTCAGCCATGTATAGGAAGTGCACTGTGTGCATCCAATATAGGCAGCCCTCCAGCACCATCCTCAGGTCCTGAACACCCCCAAGTTAAGTCTATCGACCTAACAATTGGCAGTTGTATTAGAATGTGTATTTACCCATTGCTATGGTATGGATGTGAGCATACAAGAGAATTTGGTGGCCGAATGTTAGGGCAGAAGACAGTACACGTCCATAGTGGCACCATAACATCTGTAGCACATACTGGGGTCACAATAGTAGCTAGTAGTACACAGGGTGTCCTAACCCACTGCAGGTTATGGGCTGAACATCATGTGTGTCCATACAGCCCACACAAGTTCCATACAGCTGGACAGGTGTAGACCAATACAGACAAATGATATACAATGGCCTCTGGATATGCCCAATGAATGACCCCAACTCCCACAGACACACACAGACTACAGCAGGCCAGGCGGTTGGATGTAGGTTGTGAAGGCTAGGATGTGTGACACCACTATGCTGGTAATTAAAGCTAGGATCTGACATACACTGGTATGCCTCCAACCAGCAATTTAGGTAGGTCCACACACTGACATGGAGTACCTGGCATACCAGTACAGTAGTGGCAAATGTGTACAACTGTCATCTGTGCTCCCTCTTCCAATGTACACAATTGAGAGTCATGTGTGCCACCCCCGGTGCTGTGTAGGACTGTGGATGTGGTTGGATGTCCCCCCACGCTATGCAGAAATGTAGCAACTGTCAATGCCACATGACCATTAGTTACCCTGCAGACACAGCATGCCACCTGTCAGTGTAGAATGCAGGGGTCGGCACCACAGTACTGACTATCTGGACATGTGACACATGCAATCCAGTTGACCATATTTGGCATGCTCAAACACATGACGGTATGATGGTAATGTCAGTCGACAACATGCGTAACAGTCATACTGGGCATGCTCACACACTGAAACACAAGACGGCTAGGTCTGCAAACACCAGTTGTCCGGACATATCTGCCAGTACATTGCTATACTGTTAGATGACTGTGCTGTATGATATGTGTGTGGTACTGTCTATTGTCTGTACATATGCCATGGTGTATTGGTAATTCACATGAGCTATGTGCGCAGGGTATTGCTACCAACACGTGCAAAGGACGGTTCTTTGTTTGTGGACAGAACGACGCCTTTGGATACAGAGTGGGTAAGGCACATTCCAGCACGTGGTGCATGGGTTTACATGGTGTTAAGCACTGCTGACCTCTGGTTACAGCTCCTTATACTCGTTTAGACTCCACATTTCTTTAACAGTGCACTACTGGCATACTGGCAGACAAACACTCTTACACCCGCTCGCTCATCGACATTTGTGCTTGCATTTGTCACTCACGCTGGGTGTGTGCGATCCCTTGTGATGCGTATTACATCGGACTACATGATTACAGTATTGGGTATGTCTAACCATTAGGCGATGGCAGGCATTCGACTGTACGGACTCGGCGGCCTGTTTAGTGACATAATCCTATTATATGCGTGTTCCTCATACAATCTGCTCCCATCTGGCTGATACATGGGAACCGATACTCTGCAATGCTGACATGTGAATGTTATTTGGTTAATGCAGCTCTCTGCTGAGTCATGCTACCGCATACCTAATGTAGATTTTCCACCTTTTAGATTGGACGATGGGAGACTGTAGGAGTAACACCTTTCCCACTTTGCATGGGACAGCCCCTCATTAGGCATATGTGTCATGTGACAATACTCTAGCCATTGCAACTGTCCTGATTAGAGGACGTTCTTATATTCTACGTGTCTGTAATAGTTGCATGTAATGGTTCTTGTATACATGACACGTCGATATGTTATATGAAGTAGCATAAGCAACTTGACTGCTGCTAGACTAAGCTTTGATTTGTGCTAATATGTATATTTCTGTACTATGCATGGCTGTAGGTATGTTCTGCCCTGGTACGTCTGACATTTCTACAGAGCAGGTCCCACTTTGGCCATTCGGAATGCTGGCAGCCCTATAGGACCTATATGTAGAGCTATCACATTTGGCAAGGCAACACATACCCACAGCCAGTAGTAAACTGACTACTTCACTGGTTTGCATACGTTAAGGTTATTCTTGTAGCATTATAGTTGCTAATACTGTTTCCTATAACATGTAACTGTTTCTGATACAACAAAATAATTTTATGACACCACTGCACACAATATATGACCTCCTTTCCCGAACTCACAGGCCATGTGCCATAACATTCATTTTGCAGGACACAACTGCCCAGAGTGGTGTGTCCCTCATAAAGGCGAACAGGTGGTAATCCACATCTATTATGCTATCATCTACCTAAGGTGGTCAGCAAAATATGCGCTTTCCATCACTAGCAGACCTCACATACCAATGGGGGAGAATGAACACTGTATCAGGGACACTGCATAACACCCTGAGGGACACATTTAGATGATTGGTTCTATTAACCAGACACATTGACAGTCACAGAGCATATGTATTCATTCACGTTTGTCGAGGTACATGCTGTTTATGACTCATACATGTTGTCATCAGTCATTACCTGTATTCCGCCACCTGTCCAGCTAATATCACTAGTTCTGGAAGGGTTTAGTTGGACTTTGTTACATTCTGATTAATAACTATGGACGTCCATGCTAATCGGGTACATGGCACTGATATGGTCCTTATGTGTTCCACCAATGGTTTACAGACTATCCAGTATATGTGCTCTTCAGGTTTGGGAGGTATAGGCGTCTGCTATGCCCACATAGGAATATTAATGACTTCCACTGGGCGGGCCTACTTCATCTCCGACAACCAGCACCTGCACTCTTAAACCCATTATTGCATACCCATGATTCACCTACCTGGCACCCCTCTACAGCACTCATGACAAATACTTACTGTGAGTGAAGCTGGGGTATGAGCACACCCCTACAAATTGCCCACTCTCCCCATCTGGGGACACATGTCGTACATTTTATCAACCCATGTGTTATTACACTTGCACAACCTACTGTTCCATGTACACCTACATCCTGCTCGCATCGATAACCAGGGGTTCACAGGTAGAGTGAATTTTTGGTGTCCCGCAAGGGACCCCGTTATCCATGTTTAAAGAGTAGACCTTGCAGATCTCTCCCACTGGTACTTTCCTGCCGGTGTTTTGGAGAGCAGCAGTGTATTTATCTTTATTGCCTGTCTGTATGTCTGACCGGCCCAGCTGGGCGGTGTGGGAGGTAAACGTTTGTTTATTGGACCTCCCAGTAACATATGCCTGGTCTGAACATATTAAACAGCAAACGGAACCAACAGTGCAACCACAAGTAATAATCAAAAAAGCACTGTGTAGAGAAAAGCGATACACCGGACAGCTCAGGATTATTATCAAATAACAGTTTAATATAAAATGTCACGAGTAACACAAACACATTTTTTGTCAGTAATTCAGACTTCATCAGACAAATGACCACATTTCTAGCACATAATTTATATCAACTGCAATAAAACAATTAATTCAAACA